>NW_017670957.1:212585-261022 GCF_001879085.1 Nicotiana attenuata
TATATATATATATATATAAGGTAGTATGCATCTAAATCCCTAAATACATGTTTCTACAGCAGACAAATGGAAGCAATCAAATACACATTAACCCAACAATGTTCTATTACACATTTAGGGATAGTCAGAAATATCTCCATATTTTAAATCAAAACTGAAGGCTACAAGGAATAGACTGAAGACCAAGCACTTAGCATACTCAAATTAAAGAGGAAAAGAGGGACCTTTAGAGCATGGAAGGATGAAACAGGGGAGAACATCAAAAAATTGAACAAAGGAGGGATCTTAATGACACGATTTTGGAGAGTTCGCAACTGCGAATTTGACTAGGTTTGCCAGTGATGGTTTTTTCGGCAAACGACGGTGATGAAAATCAATACTTTAGAAAGCGAGAAAGGGACAAAGAGATGAAGACAATAATGGGTGGCACTGGCAGAAGAACCATCGTTGATTGTCTTCGGCCAAATTTCAACTTCCCTCATGGTCTCTCTCATAGTCATGTTCTTCAGAGGTGAAATTAGGTTTAGGGATTTTGAGAGACGAGAGTTATATTTTTGAGAGAGTGATTTTGCAGTTTTTCTTTATTTTTTTCATTCTTTTTAGGAGCCAAATTGATGTTGGCGCTTAGTACCGCTCGAGTTGGAGTAATAGCGACCAATTATTGATCATTTTCATCCATTAAAAATATAAATTCGAGCATTAGGGACTGAAAATAAGTCTTTTTCGTATAAGTATGCTTTTAGGGGCAAGATTCTTAACCTGTCGCTAAATGTTGGTGGCTAATAAGCCTTTTTCTTGTTGTGATCTCTTTGTCGTCGGCTGAAGCTAAATATTGCTTGATGGGCAGGGTTGTGCTGAGTTGACCTAGTTGGTCCGTTTGCCCAAAAATCTATCTATTTACCCTTCTCTATCGATTCCTCTGCACTCTGATAGCCAAGCAGCTATTCACATCACTCAAAACCCTGTGTTTCACGAACGAACAAAGCACATTGATCTTGATTGCCACTTTGTTCGTCAACAATTTCAGTCGGATTTGATTTTTCTCTCGTATGTTCCCACTCGCGCTCAACTAGCTGATATCTTTACAAAACCCCTCACTGGGCCTCTCCATCGTGACGTTCTTGGAACATTGGGTGTCCATTCTTCCCCCTCCAACTTGAGGGGGGTTGTTGACAGTGGTAATCTTTTACAAGAGGAGTCTGGTGGCTAGGGTTATTGTTTGATACACACGAGAGGATTTTAGGCTATAGTAAGGGAGTTTAGTGGACAAACCACATGCTTTGATAAAGGCAGCTCCACGTTTTAATCACAACCGTCCATTCTGTGTCTAGAAGCTTCCTGTTATTTATGCTTATTTTGCTTAGCTGTCACATTTAGTTAGCTAGGAATTGTTTTATATAAATACACGACATTGTACAGTGTTCCATAACAGAATTTTCCTTTATATCAAATATTCTCTCTCTAAGCTTTTTCAAAATCGCTAAACTGCCTTTCTATCAAGTAATGTTCCAATATTATAGCCTTTTATTAAAGCTTTCACAAATTTCTAGCACTGCTTTTCTGGCGGTGCATTCGCTATTGAATTGATGCTATAAGGTATCAGGATATTTTAAGATCAGAACGCACGGATATGTGCTACGCTTTTCAAAGCCGCATCTTGCTGGGACATCGATACAAATTTGATTTGCTATCATAAGTGGGACTAATTAATGCCCAAAAATCTTAAAGAACTGAATTTTCGCCTCGTTGGTGGTCCAACTAGGAAATGAAAAAAAAAAAAGAAAGAAGGAAGGAAGGAAGGAAGGATGCTGAGAACCAAGGCAAGTAGGCAACTGACATCGACTGCTTGAAAGGGAGACATTGGACAATAGAGGTAGCTAGTTCCGTTATATAGTAATTGTTTGTCACTGGATACTAATCGCAAAGGCTATTCTCTGTAATAAACATTTGAAATTTGCAGTTGTATGTCGAAATATTGTTTTTGATAGAATATATGAGTCCACCAAACTATATAGAGACCAGGTCCTATATAGGTTTCCACAGATAACGCTAATGTAACAGTAAGTAAATAGAACAGGGAACTTTTACGTGGAAAAATCCCTGCTCAAGGGGATAGAAAAAACCACGACCTACACTGGTAGGATTTCAACCTCACTATGAGCAAGCTTTAGATTACAACCTATGCAATCTAGGAATTAAATTCTTAGTCTCTCACTAACTTGTAATACACCTATTACAAGCCACTTTGCAACACACCTATTACAAAGACTTCAACTCATGACTAACTCTAGTCACGACACAAACACTGAAGGTTTATGGTTTTTGAGGGTTTCCTATTAAAGCTTCTAGATAAGCAAAGTAGGAATTACAATGAAGAACAATTTCAAAGTTATAACTAAATTAAGGACATACAATAGACTTGCTGTAGGAACTGGTCCGTAGTAGTGTTGTACTTTAATCTTGATGCACTTGAGAATTGAATACTTGACAGATGAATGGTAGGAGTGCTTGAATGAATTCTCAAGTGTTCAAGTGATGTTTTTTTGTAATGCTCTTTGTTAATATAACTTAGATGACATCACTTAAATGATGTAATCACTTGGTTGGTCAAATGGGAGTGATTGTTGTACTGTGCTGCACTATTTGCGTGTACAGTGCAGGCAGTCACTTTCCAGCTATAGACATTTGACTTTGTACTGCAGTCATGAAAACACAAGGGGATCAGGTCCCTGTGTTAATTCTTTTATCTTCTGAAGTCATAGCAACTCACATTTGCTCGAGTCAGATGATTGAGTTGTGTACCAAGTGTGTCAGGCCCTTATCTGGTTCTTTGACAATAAGTTTGTTAGATCATCAAAACATAAAGCTAAGGTACAGTAAACCTATCAATTTTCCCCTTTTTGATGATGACAAACTTAGAAATTGATAACCCATATGCAGAGCAAAATAAACCAGATGAAGTAACAGGAACTTCACAAGTTCCTCCTGACAACTTCACATGTTCCCCCTGACTTTATGCTTCCCCCTTAATTAGATCCCCTGTTCAATTATATTTGATGATGACAAACCCATATGCAGAGCCAAATAAACCAGATGAAGTAACAAGAACTTCACAAGTTCCCCCTGACTTTATGTTTCACCCTTAATCAGATCCCCTGTTTCAATTATATTCCCCTTTTTGGCATCATTAAAAATACACAAGCAAGCAATCATCATAAAGAAGTCTAGCCTAGCTAACTCATGCCACATACGTGCACACCACATGATAGAAAAGAGAAGCAGAGTAACATAAGCATTTATAGCAAAGGAGGGGAGTCTTCACTAATTTTAATAAAACATAAGCCTTTCCCATTACAACAAAGGAAGATTTGGACGGTTAACAGCGGGAGCAGTACAAGTGAATTCCATCCATACCACAAAAGAGAAAAACAAAAACAACTACCATAGAGCCATCAAAACAGAAAAGATAAACTGGAAATTGTTCACCGGTCACTGGTGGATTAGCCTAGGGGACACTAGAGGGAGAGGACTTAAAAGCTGCAGTAAGAGTGTTGAGAACGAGATCAATTCGACATTAGCCGACATTTGCTCTATGAGCAGTTTCTCCTTCAGGTTCTCAACCTGTTGCCTGGGATCAGCATTTCTTTGGTCAGACGAGCAACCTCTGTATTTGACCCCGGTGCCTCTTTAGCCTGACTTAGCTGATTCTCCAGAATGGCATTCCTTGCCTTCAATTTTCTAATCTCCTCAGTAGCACTGTTCTGGGCATTGATAAGCTGTGAGATCGTCGAAGTGCTTCCTACCCCTCCACCTTTTTCAACACATTCACATTCCTCCAAAGTAGTTTGAGAGAAGGTCTGCTTCTTGGTCCCCATCTTGGGCTGTCCCAAAGTCACATCAAAGAACTTGAAGACACGTGTGAGAAGAAATCCATAGGGAAGACCATGATTGCCATCTTTGAAGGCTACCACCTTTTGCATGTGCTCAATCATTATGGCAAAGCAGATTAACAGATTTAAAACCATCCAGGCTTCCATTAGATATAAATCGGACTTGGATGTGATAGATTTCCTCTCAGCACGAGGTAGCAGGACCTTGTTTACCAACTCAAACAGGAGCCGATACACAGGAAGCAAAGCTTTCTTATGCACCCGTTCCCCCCGCTGGACTGCTCCCTCCTTTGCTATTGCATGCCTAAAGTTTGAGCCATAGACATCCTTAACAGAAGAGATACCGTCAGCAGGGACCTTAAGTATGTCTCCAAGCAGAGCAGAATCCATAACAATGTCAACTCCATTGACCAGGGCACAGATATGGTCAGATTCAACAGTAAAGAGGTCTACATAGAAACTTTGGACCTCATCCTCATAGACCTTGGGCACATCCACTTTGAACAGATGTCCCCACTATTGAAATTCGAGCATGTCAACTAGTTGCCTCATACCAGCCATCTCAGATATTTCTGGGTCAAATGTGCGACCCCGCAGAACTTTCTAGTACCTCAACCTTTCTTTACCAGACACACTTTCACGTTTCACTTTTTTCACAGAACCGGGTTCCTTCACAGTTCCCAACTTTCTTTTTTACCAGACTTCACACTAGACTTACCCTTTCCACTTGATTCCACTAGAATATCATCGCCAGATAGTGACTCTTCAGCCACTACTTGTTTCAACTTGTCACTACTTTTCACTGACTTTGTACTTGGCACTCCAGCACCCTCCTCTGAAGCATTTTCAGCAGATTGCTTCTTTTTCTGAGATCTCTTTACTAAGGAACTTGGTTCCTCTGCAGCTTCCTCATCCACTTCCACTACAGGAATGTTCTTATCATACACAACCTCTCCATTTTTCACCAGCCTCTTTTTCTTCTTCTTGCTACTCCCTTTTCTCTTCTACAGGGCAGACTCAAGAGCTTTCTTTTTCTGCAACCTCGTAGTAGGTCGCTTAGGAGAGGGCTTAGGAGTGATTACTGGCCTCCTTTTGGCAATAAACGCATCTAGAGCAACATTATCCTGATTTTCTTCATCACTAGACCTCATAGCAGGAGGCAACACTTCCAAAGGCTCAACATCAAAATGAGGAGAAGGAGAAGGGTTGAAACTAACCTGGGAAGAAGAGCCCTGACCCGTTTCCTCAAGAGAGGATCGGTTCCTTCAAGAGGGGTCCAATAGTTTCTTCTGGTGCAGGTTGTTCAAAGAGCACCATTGTACCTTCTTCCACCAACGACTGAGTCTCTTCCCCGTGAGACTCAGGCATAGCGAAATTGACCTCATACACTATCCCTTCAGCAGATATGGCCAGCATGTTTTCTATGGCCTCTCTCTCTTGAGATTCCACAAAATCCTAGACGGGAGTATCTGTAGGCTGATCAGCATTAACCTCAGAAACCTTTTCTTCCTGTGGAGTACTCACTCTATTCTCCAACGTTGCTTCATTCTTTGAGAATCTCAGGTAACAGAGAAGAAGTACCATCAACTTTGGGGATTTTGGAGTTCTCAACACTTGGGGGGAGAATATTTTCTGAGGGAGTGATGAGAGTGATAGAGGTTCAATATGTCTAAGAAACCCTGGGCATCCTCGCCCTCTACACCACTGAAAGTAGGAGGCTGGAGTCTGCCAAACCTCTCCAATCTACGCTGCTCGTCCTCTGGCATAACTGGAGCTACGTAACCCTGAGCAGCTGCCACCGGTTGGGCTAGTGGTGCCTCCGGTGTCTGCAATCCCTAAACCACCTGATCGGGTGTGCGGGCGGTGTGAGTCTGAGAGCCTCCCCTTGCCTAAAAAGTGGCCGCGGCAGTAGAGACCGCGAACGCCTGAGCAAGACTCGTACATACTGTCAAGATCTGGGCCAACGTCTCCTGAAGACCCAGAATCACAATGGGCACAGCTGGTGCCTGAGCTGGTGCTGCTGGAGTGTCCACAACAGGGACCTGCTCCTGAACAGGGGCGGCTGGTGGATCTGCAGGTGCTGCCCCAGCTGCTGTGTGGGCTGCACCTCTGCCCCTACCACAACCTCGACCGCGTCCTCGGCCTCTAGTGACTCCAGCTGGTGGTACTGGTGGTCGTCCTTCCTGACCGGTTGCTCGTGTCCTCACCATCTGTGAGAGAATAGAACAATAGAAGTTTAGTGCTCGGATCAACAAATTCGCACGACAAGAATTTCAAGAATATGGAATTTTCCTAAAGGTTCTGCAGCCTCTCGAGGATAAATACAGACGTCTCCGTACCGATCCGCGAGACTCTACTAAACCTGCTCATGACTCATGAGACCTATGTAACCTAGGCTCTGATACCAACTTGTCACGATCCTAAACCCGGACCCGGTCGTGATGGCGCCTCTCGTGAAGACAAGGCCAGCCGACACACTCACAACTCATCTCAAAGAAATTAAAATAATAAATACTAAGTCATTGACAGAATTAAATCCCAAAATAAGGTAACAAAACGGTTTGCGGAATAAAACACAGCCCGACATTGGGGTGTCACCAGTCATGAGCATCTAAAATAATACTACAAGTCTGAAAGTCTACTCCACTACTACATAACTGAAACCGAAGGAAAATAAGATAGAGGGAGAATGCACTGGGCTGCGATTCACCGGGCGACTAACTAGTGAATCTCCAAAAGATCTGCTAGACAGCTATCAACCCTCGCTAGCAGGACCTGTAGCACCCGAATCTGTACACAGGGGTGCAGGGAGTAAAGTGAGTACTCCAACTCAGTGAGTAATAACAATAAATGAAGACTGAGCGATATAAAATCACGTTAAACACAACAATAAGCTATAAGAGGCAGGATAAAATCAGTAACGCAATTAAACAGTGAAATCTCATAAAAACACATGTTAAGCAGTTAAACAAATAAAGGAAATGCAGCTAGAAAAGGTAAACACATAAGAACTGCCCCTCGGGCACAATAACAACCGAATCAGCCCCTCGGGCAATAACATAGAATAATACCAGCCCCTCGGGCTATATGTTATATCACCATGGGTACCCGCGCTCACTGGGGGTGTACAGACTCCGGGAGGGGCCCCTTAAGGCCCAAGCGCAATATCAAGCCATCTCGTGGCATAATCAAACAGGCTCTCGGCCTCATATCAATCACAAGCCACCTCGTGGCGTACAACCTCAGGCCCTCGGCCTCATTATCATAATCAGTATATCACCGCTGCGGCGTGCAGCCCGACCCAAAAGTATCCTCACAACACAGGCCCTCGGCCTTACTCAGTCAGAATCTCATAAGCCCCTCGGGCAACAGTAAACATGATGCTCAGCTCAAAATATCTTTTAATATATCATTTAAAGGGTTTAAAATAGAGTAAGCATGGATGAGTCATGAAAACAGTAAAATATAGTTTGACGGAGTGCAAGTATGAAGTCAAAACAGTGAGGAAAATAGCAGTAAATATCCCCTAAGGGTCCAAACAGTTGGCATGAAGCCCAAATATGGCATTTAGCCAAAACATAATAATATCAGACAATTTGCAATCAAATACGCAGTAAAACAGTCATTCGGGATGGACCAAGTCACAATCCCCAACGGTGCACGAACCCGCGCTCGTCATCTAGCGTGTGCGTCACCTCAACATAGCCTAACACTGTGTAATCCGGGGTTTCATACCCTCAGGACAACATTTAAAATCATTACTCACCTCAATCCGGCCCAAACTCTAGCTCGCGATACCTTTGCCCTTGGAATCGGCCTCCGGATGCTCCGAATCTACCATAATCAGAACGTAACCATCAAAATATGCTAAAGGGACCAAGCCCACTCAAAAACAATCGAAAAACAATGCAATTCCCGAAATTACCAAAACCCGACCCCCGGGCCCACGTCTTGGAATTCGATAAAATTTACATCATTAGATTCCTTATCTCCCCACGAGTTCATACATATCAAAAGTTCCAAAATTCGACCACAAATGGTCCTCCAAATTCTCAAGTTTAGGTCTCCAATACCAAGCCCTAGTTTCCTCAATTTAGACCCTAAATTCCACTAATTTAATGATTAGCCAATGGAAAAATTATCATAAACTCCAGTAATGAAGCTTAGGGAACTTACCCAACTGACTCACCTCGATTTTCCCTTGAATTCTCTGCCCTAGCTCGTTTCCCGTCTTCAAAAATGGAGTTCTTAGCCAAAAATTCGCGAAGGAAATAATATATACTTCTGGACCAGGGATTCCGCATCTGCGGCTCCAATACCGCTTCTGCGGTACCGCATTTGCGGTCCAAGAACCGCTTCTGCGGTCCTTACTTACCCGGCCAATTTTCCGCATCTGTGATGCACTATCCGCACCTGCGCTATCGCAGGTGCGGTCCTCAACCGCTTCTGCGATTCCAGCCCGTCCTAGGACTTTTCTGCTTCTGCGACTTGTCACCCGCATCTGCGGGGTCGCACCTGCGATCCTTCAACCGCAGATGTGGTTATGACAGCAACCAAATAGGCTTCAGCTCTCAAGCTCAATTCCAAACCTTCCGTCAACCATCCGAAATCACCCCGAGGACCCCGGGACCTCAACCAAAAGCACCAACAAGTCTTATACTACCATTCAAACTTATACCAACCTTCAAAACACCTCAAACAACATCAAAACGGCCAAAACACATCAAATTCAAGCCTAAGGTTCTAAAATCTTCCGCATTCCGCTTTTGATCAAAAAGTATACCAAACCACGTCCGAATGACTTGAAATTTTGTACACACATCCCAAATGACATAACGGAGCTACTGCAACTTCCAGAATTACACTCCGACCCCTATATCAAAATCTCACCTATCAACCAGAAAACGCCAAAAACTCAATTTCGCCAATTCAAGCCTAAATCTACTCCGGACCTCCAAAACACATTCCGATCACGCTCCTAAGTCCCAAATCATCTACAGAAGCTACCCGAACCATCGGAACTCACATCCGAGCCCTCTAACATATAAGTCAACATCCAGTTGATTTTTCAAACTTAAGCTTTCTTAAAAGAGACCAAGTGTCTCGAACCTTCTCAAAACCTTTCCGATCCCGAGCCAACCAACCCGATCACATATAAAACCGATAAATAAAGCAATAAGAAGTATAAATGGGGGGAACGGAGCGGTAACTCATGAAACGACCGGCCGGGTCGTTACATCCTCCCCCTCTTAAACAAACATTCATCCTCGAACAAGTTAAGAAACATACGTGAAGCCTCAAATAGGTGAGGATATCTGCTCCGCATCTCTCGCTCGGTCTCCCATGTAGCCTCCTCCACGGGCCGGCCTCTCCACTATATTTTCACTGAAGCTATATCTTTTGATCTCAACTTTCGAACCTGACGCTCCAAAATAGCTGCTGGCTCCATATCATAAGTCAGATCACCCTCTAGCTGGACCGTGCTGAAATCCAGAACATGAGACGGATCCCCAATATACTTCCGGAGCATAGAAACATGAAATACCGGGTGCACACTCGACAAGCTGGGTGGCAAAGCAACCTCATAAGCCACCTCCCCAATCCTCCGAAGTACCTCAAAAGTCCCAATGAACCGCGGACTCAATTTACCCTTCATTCCAAATCTCATAACACCCTTCATGGGTGAAACGTTCAACAGAACCTTCTCACCAACCATGTAGGACACATCCCGAACCTTTCTGTCAGCATAGCTCTTTTGCCTCGACTGTGCTGTACGAAGCCTCTCCTGAATCACCTTCACCTTGTCTAAAGCATCCTGCACCAAGTCTGTTCGCAATAGTCTGGCCTCGTCCGGCTGAAACCAACCAACTGGAGATCTACACCACCTCCTATATAAAGCCTCATATGGAGCCATCTGAATACTCGACTGGTAACTATTGTTATAAGCAAACTCTGCGAGCGGTAGAAACTGATCCCATGACCCTCCGAAATCAATGACACAAGCGCGTAACATGTCCTCCAATATCTGAATAGTGCGCTCGCACTGCCCGTCCGTCTAAGGGTGAAAAGCTGTGCTCAACTCAACCTGAGTACCCAACTCTCATTGTACAGACCTCCAAAACTGTGAAGTAAACTGAGTGCCCCAATCTGAAATGATGGAAACTGGGACACCATGCAAATGAACAATCTCCCGGATATATATCTCTGCCAACCGCTCTGAAGAGTAAGTAGTACAGATAGGAATGAAGTGTGTGGACTTAGTCAGCCGATCCACAATCACCCAAATAGCATCGAACTTCTTCAAAGTCCATGGGAGCCCAACTACAAAGTCCATGGTGATCCGCTCCCACTTCCACTCTGGAATATCCATCCGCTGAAGCAAGCCACCCGGACTCTGATGCTCATATTTCACCTGCTGACAATTGAGACACCGAGCTACAAATCCCAAAATGTCTTTCTTCATTCTTCTCCACCAATAATGTTGTCTCAGATCCTGATACATCTTCACGGCACCCGGATGAATGGAATACCGCGAGCTATGGGCCTTCTCCAGAATCAATTCCCGAAGCCCATCTACATTGGGCACACATATCCAGCCCTGCATCCTCAAAACCCCATCATCACCGATAATCACATCTCTGGCATCATCATGCTGAACTCTGTCCTTAAGGACAAGCAAACGAGGGTCATCATACTGGCGCTCTCTGATGCGCTCATATAAGGAAGACCGAGAAACCATACAAGCCAATACCCTGCTGGGCTCCGAAATATCCAACCTCACAAACCGATTGGCCAAAGCCTGAACATCAACTGCGAAGGTCTATCCCCAACTGGAATATACGCCAAACTCCCCATACTCACCGCCTTTCATCTCAAAGCATCGGCCAATACATTGGCCTTCCCCGGGTGATACAAGATAGTAATGTCATAATCCTTAAGCAACTCCAACCACCTCCGCTGCCTCAGATTAAGATCCTTCTGCTTGAACAAGTGTTAGAGGCTACGATGATCGGTATACACCTCACAAGACACACCATACAAATAATGCCTCCAAATCTTCAACGCGTGAACAATGGCAGCTAACTGCAAATCATGAACATGGTAGTTCTTCTCATGAGGATTCAACTAACGAGAAGTATAAGCAATAACTCTACCCTCTTGCATCAGAACACACCCAATACCAACTATCGAAGCATCATACATGGTATAAGAACCTGAAGCTAATGGCAACACTAACACTGGAGTTGTGGTCAAGGCAGTCTTGAGCTTCTGAAAGCTCTCCTCACACTCATCAGACCACTG
Source organism: Nicotiana attenuata (assembly GCF_001879085.1). Lineage (NCBI taxonomy): Eukaryota > Viridiplantae > Streptophyta > Magnoliopsida > Solanales > Solanaceae > Nicotiana > Nicotiana attenuata. Next base: position 223,778 of record NW_017670957.1, read on the forward strand.
AAATGAAACACCCTTCTGAGTCAACTTGGTCAAGGGCGATGCAATAGATGAAAATCCCTGAACAAATCGGCGATAATAACCCACCAAACCAAGAAAACTACGAATCTTTGTGGCTGAGGACGGTCTGGGCCAACTCTAAACTGCCTCTATCTTCTTCGGGTCAACCTGAATACCCTCGCTGGACACCACGTGCCCCAAGAAAGCCACTGAACTNGCTGAGATGAACCCCCAAGACGACGAGGACACTGCCTCTACATGTGACCCATCTCTCCACACTCATAGCAACTCTCGAGTGCTGGAGACGGGGACTGATGGGAACCCCTAGCACTGGAATGACTAGCAGACGCACCTGGCGTAGAAGAATCCTGAATTGATGGAGCACGGGACGAACCCAGGGCCGGAAGTCCACTGAGTGAGGAATGACCCTGTGAGAACCGTGAGAACCATGGCCTGATGATGCCCCACGATAACCTGGGTGAGCTGACTGAGCATGCCTGAACTGACGGCCTCTACCGTGCTGATACTGGCCCCTCGAAGGAGCGCCCCCAAAACTACCATGACCTCGAGGCCTCTTGGCCTCCCTCTCCTCGCGCTCCTGGCAACGAACTTACTCAATCTCACGAGCAATATCCACAACCTCCTCAAACGTAGCATCTGACACTCTCTCCCTAGTCATGAGAACCCGAAGCTGGTAGGTGAGGCCATCAACAAACCTCCTGATCCTCTCTCTCTCCGTAGCAACCAGCCAAATAGCATGTCGAGATAACTCTGAGAACCTCATCTCGTATTGAGTAACAGTCATATCCCCCTGTCTCAACTGCTCAAACTGCCTACGCAGCTCCTCCCTACTAGACTGTGGAATATACTTCTCCAAGAATAGAGTGGAGAACTGCTGCCAAGTAAGAGGTGCCGAACCAACATGCCTACGCCTCTCATATGCCTCCCACCAAGTGAAGGCAGCTCCGGTAAACTGAAAGGTCGTGAATGCAACCCCGCTGGTCTCCAGAATACCCGCGGTGCGAAGAATCCTCTGACATCTGTCTAAGAAACCCTGGGCATCCTTGCCCTTTGCACCACTAAAGGTAGGAGGCTGGAGTTTGCCAAACCTCTCCTATCTATGCTGCTCGTCCTCTAGCGTAACTGGAGCTACATAACCCTGAGCAGTTGCCACCGGTTGGGCTAGTAGTACCTCCGGTGTCTGCAATCCTTGAACCACCTGATCGGGTGTGCGGGCAGCGGGAGTCTGAGAGCCTCCCCTTGCTTGAGAAGCGGCTGCAGCAGTAGAGACCGCGACCGCCTAAGCAAGACTCGTACATACTGTCAAAATCTGGGCCAACGTCTCCTGAAGACCCGGAATCACAATGGGCACAGCTGGTGCCTGAGCTGGTGCTGCTGGAGTGTCCACAACTGGGACCTGCTCCTGAACTGAGGCGGCTGGTGGATCTGTAGGTGGTGCCCCAGCTGCTGTGTGGGCTGCACCTCTGCCCCTACCACGGCCTCGACCGCGTCATCGGCCTCTAGTGGCTCCAGCTGGTGGTACTGGTGGTCGTCCATCCTGACCGGTCGCTCGTGTCCTCAACACTATGAGAGAATAGAATAACAGAAGTTTAGTACTCGGATCAACAAATTCGCACGACAAGAATTTCAAGAATATGGAATTTTCCTAAAGGTTCTGTAGCCTCTCGAGGGTAAATACAGACGTCTCCGTACCGATCCGCGAGACTCTACTAAACCTGCTCATGACTCGTGAGACCTATGTAACCTAGGATCTGATACCAACTTGTCACGACCCTAAACCCGGACCCGGTCGTGATGGCGCCTCTCGTGAAGACAAGGCCAGCCGACGCACTCCGAACTCATCTCAAAGCAATTAAAATAATAAATACTAAGTCATTAACAGAATTAAATCCCAAAATGAGGTAACAAAATGGTTTGCGGAATAAAACACAGCCCGACATTGGGGTGTCACCAGTCATGAGCATCTAAAATAATACTACAAGTCTAAAAGCCTACTCCACTACTACATAACTGAAACCGAAGGAAAATAAGATAGAGGGAGAATGCACTGAGCTGCGATTCGCCGGGCGGCTACCTAGTGAATCTCCGAAAAATCTGCTGGACAGCACTCTACCTCGCTAGCAGGACCTGTAGCGCCCGAATCTGCACACAGAGGTGCAGGGAGTAAAGTGAGTACTCCAACTCAGTTAGTAATAACAATAAATGAAGACTGAGCGATATAAATTCGCGTTAAACACAACAATAAGCTATAAGAGGCAGGATAAAATCAGTAACGCAATTAAACAGTGAAATCCCATAAAAACACTTGCTAAGCAGTCAAACAAATAAAGGAAATGCAGCTAGAAAAGGTAAACACATAAGAACTGCCCCTCGGGCACAATAACAACCGAATCAGCCCCTCGGGCAATAACATAGAACAATACCAGACCCTCGGGCTATATGTCATATCACCATGGGTACCCGCGCTCACTGGGGGTGTACAGACTCCGGGAGGGGCCCCTTATGGCCCAAGCGCTATATCAAGCCATCTCGTGGCATAATCAAACAGGCTCTCGGCCTCATAAGATTCCTTGGGATTTGACTGAAATCTTGCACATAGTCCCACACTATAAACAATATCTGGCCTGCTGGCAGTGAGATAGAGAAGAGACCCAATAATGCCTCTATACATTGTTTGATTTACAGGAGACCCAGATTCATCCAAGTCCAGTCGAGTTGCGGTGGCAATGGGAGCGTCAATCACTTTTGATGCTTCCATATCAAATCTCTTTAGAAGCTCTTTGATATATTTCTGTTGACTGATAAATGTACCCTTGGACTGCTTCACTTGAAGACCCAAGAAGAAATTCAACTCACCCATCATGCTCATCTCAAACTCACTTCCCATAAGTTTTGCAAATTCCTCGCATTGTGAATCAACTGTTTCCCCAAAAATGATATCATCAACATATACCTAAACGATGAGCAGGTTCCTCCCTCATTTTTTCAGGAACAAAGTGTTATCAATTTTTCTTCTTGTAAAACCATTTTCTAAGAGAAACCTTGGCAACCTTTCATACCAAGCTCGAGGATCCTGCTTCAACCCATAGAGTGCCTTGTCCAATTTGAACACATATTCAGGGTGTTCATGACATTCAAAACCTGGAGGTTGCTTTATATACACTCTTCCTTGAGGAACCCATTCAAAAATGCACTTTTGACATCCATTTGGAACAGAGTGAATTCTATATGTGATGCAAGATCAATGAGGATTCTGATAGCTTCCATACGAGCAACCAGAGCAAAAGTCTCATCATAAGCAATTCCTTCCTCCTAATTATAGCCTTGGACCACTAGCCTTGCCTTGTTCCTTGTAGTGTTTCCATGTTCATCAAGCTTATTCCTGAATACCCTCCTGGTTCCTATGATGGTTCGATCTGAGGGTTTAGGTACCAGGTGTCATACGTTGTTCCTTTCGAACTGATGCAACTCATCTTGCATAGTTGTGATCCAATCTGCATCTTTTAAGGCTTCCTTAATGTTTTTGGGTTCTATTTGGGAGAGGAATGCCGAGAAGGCAAGTGAATTTCTGGCTTTTGGTCTGGTTTAGACTCCTGAATCCAGATGAGTGATTATGTTGTCAAGAGGATGGGAGCTTTTGTGTTTCTAGTTGGGCACTTGGGCTTCATTTATAGAGGAGCTGGGTAACCCCGACTGATTCCCTTGTATTCTTCTTTCAGCTGCCTGTGGAGTACTTTGAACTGAATCAACCACTCTTTCTTCAGCTTCAGTGGTTGTAATTGTGGTACCTGGTTCCTCTGGCTGATGAGGAAGAGACTGCATTGTCTTCACTTGGCTCCTTCACTTGACTTATCATGTCTGCCTTTCCATTTGCCATATCAATGACTTCACCTAGAACCAGCATAGGCACTTTATCTTGATCATCCATGTTGTTTTTCTCACATTAGAGGTAGGACTCATCAAAGATTACGTGTATACTTTCCTCAACACACCGAGTCCTTGTTGTAAACCTTATAGGCTTTACTCTGAGAAGAATACATAGGAAGATCCCTTCATTACTCTTTGCATAAAATTTTCCAAGCTGATCCTTTCCATTGTTGAGAACATAATATTTGCACCCAAATGTTCTTAAGTGAGTCAGCTTGGGCTTCCTTCCATTCAGCAACTCATAGGGAGTTTTGTTCAAGAGAGACCTGATCATGCACCTGTTCACCAAGTAGCAGGCAGTGTTGACACCTTCAGCCCAGAAGTTCTTAGCAATCCCACTATCGATCAGCATTGTTCTTGCCATTTCTTCAAGGGTTCTGTTCTTCCTTTCCACAACTCCATTTTGCTGTGGACTTCTTGGGGATGAGAAGTTATGGGTAATGCCATTTTCGTTGCAGAATTCATCAAACATAGCATTGTCAAATTCTGTTCCATGATCTAATCTAATGCATGTTACTTTTGACTCCATCTTCACTTGAATTTTCTTCATAAAGGCTACAAAAACTTCAAAGGTCTCATCTTTTGTTCTAAGAAACAGAGTCCAAGTGAATCTGGAATAATCATCTACTATCACAAAAATGTATCTTTTTCCTCCCCTGCTTTGCACTCTCATAGGACCACATAGATCCATATGAAGGAGATCAAGTGGTTTTGAGGCGCTGACATCCTTCTTTGTCTTTAATGAGGATTTCACATGCTTCCCTCTGGCGCAGGCATCACAAACTTTGTGCTCCTTGAACTTTGACTTAGGCATACCACGAAACAGGTCCTTCTGAACCAGTTTATTTAGTAGAGAGAATCTTGCGTGCCCCAGTCTTCTGTGCCACAGTTCAGCATCATCATCAACTGCTTTCAAGCAACTCAGATCACTACTTTTTAGGGACTCAAAATCAGCAACGTAGATATTCTTGTATCTTTTGGCCACAAGTACCACTTCACTAGTTACTAGGTTAGTAACTGTGTATATCTTTGAGAAGAACTCCACCTTGTTTCCTTTATCACATATTTGAGAAATATTCAAGAGACTGTACTTAAGACCATTGACATAGTACACATTCTCAATTGAGTGTGAGAGTGATTTCCCAATCTTTCCAACTCCAAGAATGTACCCCTTTTTCCCATTGCCATAGGATACACTCCCTCTTTGTAGGGCTTTTAGTGAAAGAAAGTCCATAGTATTCCTAGTCTTGTGCTTTGAGCATCCACTGTCCATGAACCATTGTTGACTGCTTCCTTTCACTGTTCCCTGCACAAGAAAATCAAGGGTTAGATTTAGGAACCCAAGCAATTTTGGGTCCCTTGTAATAAGAAAGAGGATGAATAAGTTCTCTTTTAGTCCATGCAGGTAACATGCGCTTTTTATGGGTGGCACCTGGTCCCTTTGGGCAGTTACTCTTTCAGCAAAAACATTGTTTTTCTGAAGAGACTGAAGCTTGGCTTGGCAATTTTCTTTGAAATGCCTATTGTTCCCATAGCAACCAATTATCAGGTACAGTAACATACTTGCTATGAGGGTTGTAAGGAGTTCTCTCCCTTTGAAACCCTATTCCCTGCCTGTTTCCACCATTGCTAACGTACATGGAAGTAATAGCATCCGAGGACCAGGTCCACTTAAGAGACTTTTCAAGGTCATTTTTTACTCTTTCCAAATCTGCTTGAAGTTGTCTAGTTTTCTCAAGTTCAGCACATAAACTAGTTTTTACAGCATTTAACTCATTTTCAAGCTTGATATGTGCTTCACTGGCAACTCCTTTTCCTTTATCAGAATTTCCAGACCTACATTCTGCTTTAAGTTCCTCTATTGTTTCCTTCAAGTCTATAGTCACAACTAAGAGGTCATCTCTTTCTTGCTCTAAGGCATCAACTTTCTCCACTAAGTCATTCTTTTTTTTACTGAAATTTTCAATGGTTTCTTTTAAGTCAACAACAACTACCATCAAATCGTCTCTTTCATGTTCTACACTAGCAATTTTCTCAGTTAGAACCTCCTTTTCCTTTTCCAGATTACCTATGGTTTCCTTCAGATCAACCACACAAACTACGAGGTCATCTCTAGTTTGTTCAGCATCTCCTAACTCTATGGTTAAGGCATCCTTATCATCTACAAGACTATGATAGGCATCAATTGACACATTTGCTAATGACATGAGTTTCTTAAGAAAGTAGGATTTCAGATTTCTCTGAACATCCCTGAAATTTACCTCTTCATTGTCATCATCTTCATCATTGTCTGACTGAGCCATCAAAGCAAATATTGAATCGTATTCATTTGCTACAGTTTCAACTACCATCATAGAACTATCACCTGCATCATTTTCTTCTTCAGACTCATGGGAGGAATCTCCCCATGCTGCAAGAGCTTGCTTCACAACATTGTCAGCGACGTTCTTTCTTTTGAAGCATTTGTCAGGAACCGGGTTCCTCTTGGCTGCTTTATCAGAGTTTTACTTGAAGTGTTCTTGCTTTAGGAGAGGCAATCCTTGATGAAATGCCCTGGTTTTCCACATTTATGATAGAGGTCATAATTCTTTGGTTTGCTGGAATTGCCTCTCTTTGGTATGCCTCCATTCCTTCTGACCATTTTATGAAACCTTCTGGTTAAGTAAGCCATGTCACTGTCCTCCTTACTTGAGTCATTGCTTTCAACTTTGAGTACCAGGTTCTTTTCCTTTTTTGGTTCTCTTCTTTCACTGTCCTTCTTCTTTTTCATTTCGTAGGTTTTTAGATTTCCAACTAGCTCATCTAAGGTCAGCTCCTGCAAATCCTTTGCTTCAGTAATGGCATTCACTTTACTCTCCCATGAACTGGGCAAGACACTGAGAATTTTCTTCACGAGCTTGTTCCTAGGAGTGATTTTACCAAGCGAGTGTAGCTCATTTATGATGGAAGTGAATCTTGTGTGCATGTCTTGAATGGATTCATCGTCCTTCATTCTGAAGAGCTCATACTCAATGGTGAGCATATCAATCTTAGATTGCTATACTTGAGTGGTTCCCTCGTGTGCTGTTTTCAAAGCTTCCCATATTTCCTTGGCGGATTGAAAGGCTGAGATCCTGTTGTATTCATCACGTCCTATACCACACACCAAAATTTTCTTGGCACAAAAGTTTTTCTCCACGGCTTTTGTATCTGTATCGTGTATTCTTTCCTGGTTTTTGGCATCGTCAATGGAGGGTCTCCGACTATCACGACCCAAATTTCACCTTAGGTCGTGATAGCGCCCAACACAGTTGTCAAGCAAGCCAACGCGGAAATATTAATAAGTTCTAATTTTATTTTTACAAACCAGTTACCAAAAATTTCTAAGTTTGAATTTAAAACAACGATAATTAACATCGTACCATAATAATTATACAATCCCAACACAAAATAGTCTACTAATTTGTGTGCCAAGACCTAGTGTCACAAGTATGTGGGCATCTAGTAGAATATACAAAAGAATAAATCTATCCTACTGTCTAAAATAGAATAGATAGCCAAAAGTAAAGAAAGACTCCATCGGGCTGCTGAACGGCGTAGGAAGGGAGCAGCTCACTATGGAATCTCGGGCCGGATCAAGAGTATGCACCAGCCTGGTAACCAGATGTACCTGCCTCAGATCCTGTACAATTAAGTACAGAAGTGTAGTATGAGTACACAAACAATATGTACCCAGTAAGTATCCTGTCTAATCTCGAAGAAGTAGAGACTAGAGGTCGACTTGACACTTACTAGGGTCAAATAACATGAGAAAACGTTATACTATGCTTGGATAGCACAAATAATTAACAACTTATAGCAAGAAGTAACAGGTCCTTTCCTAGATAACATCACACTTAGCCATTTACATTTCAGAGCATATAAACAAGTTCATTCCACAACAATATACCGAGCAAGAAGCCTACGCAAGTAGTGCCGAATTCGTACGGCCCGATCCAACATAAAAGTAAAGTGTGCATTGCCGGAGAGTCGAACGACGCGTACCATAGATGCATCTATTACCTTGCTCGCGAATCATACATGCGACGCAGTCAAATGTAATTAAGCACAACAAACAAGCAGACAAGAATATATCAGGGAAGCAATTACCCACAGAAATGTCAACTCCTCTTTAAAATATCAAGAAAGTGATGTTTCTCGTATTAATTTCATTTACCACATTCAACATGGTCTAAGCAATCCAAATTAACCATAAAGTCACAAGAATATCACATAAGGCATGCTTTTGGGTCCTAGACTACCCGGACTTAAGCATAATAGTGGTTATGCATGGACTCTCGTCACCTCGTGCGTACGTAGCCCCTGCATTTAGTGGCAAATTATTCAATTATTACACCAATGGGGACAATTCCCTCTTACAAGGTTAGATAGGAGACTCACCTTGCTCCAAAGCGTACTTCCAATATCAAGAACGTGCTCAAACCCTCAATTTAGAGCTGAACGATCTACAACTAATTAAACGAAGTAGGAACTAGTCAATACAAGCTCAAGAGTTCGCATTTTAACTACTAAAGTAATTTCCCAACCTTAATCATAAGTTTCCTAAAATCCGACCCCGGGCCCACGTGTCCGGATTCCGAATTTTTTTGAAGAAAGTTGTTCTCTATAACCTAAGGATCAATAATATATGATTTCTACTTCATTCCATAACAAATTTCATGGTAAAGTCTAAGTTTTATCAAAACCCTAGGTTTTGCTCTAATCCCATGATTTTGCAACTAATTTTTGTGCGTTAATCTACCCAAAACCCAAGTATTAAACTCACATTAAGTAGAAATAACTTACCTCACAATGCTATGTTGAAATCCCCTCTTTGAAAGCTCCCAAATCGCCCAAATGTAGATAAAATGAAATAAATGGCCTAAGTCCCGTTTTTAAAAGCTGTCTCCAGGCCTCTGATGTTGCATTTGCAACATCAGGTTCGCAAATGCGAACTCGCAATTGCGACAAAAGCTTCGCAATTGTGAACTGGCCCCCCTCCTGCTTTGATCGCAAATGTGATCCTAGGGTCGCAAATGCGGACCTGCATGGTTCGCAATTGCGATGTAATTGTCACAAATGCGAAGCTGCCCACCGCCAGCCTTCATCGCAATTGCGGTGGTTTCATCGCAAATGAGAGGTTGCAATTGCGAACAATTCCTTGCATTTGTGAGACCTGCAACCTCTCACAGAAACACCAGAAAATTGGGGTGTTTTTCACCCCCCACCCATGCCCTAAACTCACCCGAGCCCTCGGGGCTCCACTCCGAACACCCACACAAGTCCAACAACTTTGTACAAACTTGCTCGAGCGATCAAATCGCCGAAATAACATCTAAAACTGCGAATTCAACTCCAAAACGCATGAAATCCTTAAGAACACTCAAACTCCTATTTTTACAACCGGACGTCCGAATCACGTCAAATCAGTCCCGTTTCTCACCAAACATCACAGACAAGACTTAAATAATATATTAGACCTGTACCGGGCTCCGGAACCAACATACGGGCCCGATACCATCATGATCAAACATTATTAAATTCTTTAAATCCTTGGAAATTTCAGTTTAATAATTTTTAACAAAAATTCATTACTCGAGCTAGGGACCTCGGAATTTGATTCCGGGCATACGCCCAGATCCCATATTTTTCTACGGACCCTCCGGGAACGTCAAAATGCCAGTCCGGGTCCGTTTACTAAAAATGTTGACCAAAGTCAAAGTTAGCCTTTTTAAGAAATCTTAGGGAATCAAGTGTGCCCATTTCAACCCAAACTCTTCCTAATCCCGAACCAACCATCCCCGCAGGTCATAAATTAGTTAAAGCTAGTGCGGGAAGTCTTATTTAGGGGAACGGGGTTCCAAAAAGTGAAACAACCAGTCGGGTCGTTACATCCTCCACCTCTTAAACAAACGTTCGTCCTCGAACGGGTTTAGATTCATACCTGAAGTGCTAAATAAGTGTGGATATCTGCTCCGCATGTCCTCCTCGGACTCCCAGGTCGCCTCCTCGACTGGTTGGCCCCTCCACTGGACCTTTACCGCAGAAACCCTCTTGGATCTCAACTGGCGCTCCTGCCTATCAATAATGGCAAATGGCTCCTCCTCGTAGCTCAATCTCTCGTCTAGCTGAATAGTGCTGAAGTCTAACACATGAGACCAGTCGGCGTGGTACCTCCGAAGCATAGACACATGAAAAACTGGGTGGACTCCCGATAAGCTGGGAGGTAAAGCAAGCTCATATGCCACCTCCCCAACTCGCTTCAACACCTCAAATGGGCCAATAAACCTTGGGCTCAACTTGCCCTTCTTCCCGAATCTCATGACACCCTTTATCGGCGAGACTTTCAAGAGAACCTTTTCACCGACCATGAATGATACATCGCGCGCCTTCTGATCCGCGTAACTCTTCTGTCTGGACTGTGCTGTGCGAAGCCTTTCTTGAATCAACTTTACCTTTTTCAATGCATCTCTCACAAAATCTGTACCGTACAACTTAGCCTCACCGGGCTCAAACCACCCGATAGGAGAACGACATCGTCGACCATATACAGCCTCAAATGGAGCCATCTCTATGCTGGACTGATAGTTGTTGTTGTAAGCAAACTCTGCCAAGGGCAAGAACTGATCCCACTGTCCTCCAAAGTCAATCACACATGCTCTGATCATGTCCTCCAAAATCTGAACTATCCGCTTTGACTGCCTGTCGGTCTGAGGATGGAATGATGTGCTAAGCTCCACGCGGGTCCCCAACTCACTCTGAACGGCTCTCCAGAAATGGAAAGTGAACTGAGGGCCTCTATCTGATATGATGGAAACAGGCACACCGTGCAACCGGACTATCTCCCGAATGTAAATCTGAGCCAACCTCTCTAAAGTATACATAGTCACAATCGGAATAAAGTGTGCTGACTTGGTCAACCTATCAACAATGACCCATACTGCATCAAACTTCCGCAATGTCCACGGCAACCCAACTACGAAGTCCATAGTAGTGCGCTCCCACTTCCACTCAGGGATAGGCATCTGCTGAAGTAGGCCACCCGGCCTCTGGTGTTCATACTTAACCTGCTGGCAATTCAAGCATCTAGCCACATACTCAACTATGTCTTTCTTCATCCTCTGCCACCAATAATGCTGTCTCAAGTCACGATACATCTTCGTAGCACCTGGGTGAATAGAATACCGCGAACTATGTGCCTCTACTAGAATCCTCTCCCTCAAGCCATCAACATTAGGAACACATAGGCGACCCTTGAGTCGCAGGACACCAACCTCGCCAATAGAAACCTCCTTGGCACTACCCCGTAGCACTGTTTCTCTGAGAACTGCCAGATGCGGATCATCAACCTGCCGAGCCTTGATCTCCCCCAATAATGAAGACTGAGCAACAACACACGCAAGGACTCGGCTGGGCTCTGAAATATCCAACCTCACAAGTCTATTAGCCAAGGACTGAATGTCCAAGGCTAGTGGCCTCTCCTCTGCTGAAATGAATGCCAAGCTACCCATACTCTCTGCTTTCCTGCTTAAGGCATCCGCGACCACGTTTGCCTTGCCCGGATGATAAAGAATGGTGATGTCATAATCCTTCAGTAACTCAAGCCATCTACGCTGCCTCAAATTGAGATCCCTCTACTTGAACAAATGCAGTAAGTTGCGATGATCAGTGTAAACCTCACATGACGCCCCATACAGATAATGCCTTCATATCTTAGGAGCATGAACAATCACCGCCAACTCTAGATCGTGCACAGGATAATTCTTCTCATGAATCTTCAGCTGGCGTGAAGCATATGCAATAACTCTCCCATCCTGCATCAATACACAACCCAAACCAACGCGTGAAGCGTCACAATATACCGTATACATCCCTGAACCGAAAGGCAACACAAGAACTGGTGCCGTAGTCAAAGCTGTCTTGAGCTTCCGAAAGCTTGCCTCACAATCATCGGACCATCGGAAAGGAGCACCCTTCTGGGTCAATCTGGTCGGAGGTGATGAAATAGATGAAAAGCCCTACACGAATGCCGGTAGTAACCTGTTAACCCCAGGAAACTCCTGATCTTGGTCACTGAAGTAGGACGTGGCCAACTCTGAACTGCCTCAATCTTCTTGAGATCCACCTTAATACCCTCTCCCGACACAATATGCCCCAAGAATGCCACTGACTCTAGCCAAAGCTCACACTTGGAGAACTTAGCATATAGCTTTTGCTCCCGCAAGGTCTGAAGCACCACCCTCAAATGCTGCTCATGCTGCCCCAAGCTATGGGAGTATATCAAGATGTCGTCAATGAAGACGATGACAAAGGAATCAATATAAGGTTTGAACACCCGGTTCATCAAGTCCATAAATGCCGCTGGGGCATTAGTCAAGCCAAAGGACATTACCAGAAACTCATAATGACCATATCTAGTACGAAAGGCAGTCTTCGGAACATCCGAGTCCCGAATCCTCAATTGATGATACCCCGATCTCAAGTTTATCTTAGAGAACACCCTAGAAACCTGCAACTGATCGAACAAGTCATCAATGCGCGACAACGGATCAATGCACATCCGCATGGTCTCATCCTTCTTCTTTACAAACAACACTGGTGCACCCCAAGGTGACACACTCGGTCTAATAAACCCCTTTGCTAACAACTCTCAAGCTGCTCCTTCAACTATTTCAACTCTTTCGGAGCCATACGGTACGGTGGGATAGATATAGGCTGGGTACCTGGAGTCAAATCAATGCAGAAATCAATATCACGATCCAGTGGCATGCCAGAAAGCTCAGAAGGAAACACGTCAGCGAACTCCCGGACTACTGGAACCGAATCAATCATCGGAGACTCTGCGAGGGTGTCCCGAACATAAGCCAGATAAGACAAATACCCCTTCTCGACCATATGCCGAGCCTTCAGGAAAGAGATAACCCGACTAGATGTATCAACTGTGGAACCCTTCCACTCCAACCCTGGCAACCCTGGCATTGCTAATGTAACAGTCTTGGCATGGCAATCGAGGACGACATGGTACGGGGATAACCAATCTATGCACAGGATGACCTCAAAGTCGATCATATCAAGCAACAGGAGATCTGCTCTAGTCTTGAAACCACAGAATGTGACCACACAGGACCGGAAGATTTGATCCACAACCACAGAGTTGCCCACAAGAGTGGACACATGAACAGGAGTGCCCAAAGGATAAGGAATAATAACCAGAAAATGAGCAAACAGAGATGATACATATGAATAGTTGGACCCTGGATCAAATAATACCGAACCACCTCTACCGCAGATGGAAATAATACCTGTGATAACGACATCTGAGGCCAATGCATCTGGTCTGGCCGGAAGGGCATAGAATCTGGCTGGAGCGCTGGCTGGCTGGCCTCCACCTGAGTGAGCAATAGCTGGCTGACCTCTCCCTGTCTGGCCTCCACCTCTAGGACGACCCCTACCACTCTGTACCCCGCCTCTAGGCGGCTGGGCAACCGGTGTTGAAATCATAGGTTGTTAACCCTGTTGTACTACCTTGCCCCGAAGCCTGGGGTAGGTCCTCTTCATGTTACTTGGATCTCCACACTCGTAGCAACCTCTCGGCACCACAGCCTGCTGTCCGGAAGGCTGGCCCTGATGGCCTGAATACCCACCGGAGGAACTCGGAATGGCTGGAGGACGGTATGAACTCTCTGGCGTAGCACTGGCATAGGAACCAAAAGAACCCTGGGGACCTGAATACCCACTGGAAGAACCCTGAATAGCTGGCGGGCGATAAGAACTCTCTGGAATAGCACTGAAATAGGGGTGCGCTGGAGCACCTCGAGCAGGTGGTGGTGCTGAATGTGGGGTCCTACTAGGCTGACCCCTCCCAAACTGACCTCTACCCCTAGCCGGGGCACCTCTGAACTCTCCGGAGAACCTAGCCCTCTTGTCCTGCTGCATCTGCTCCCTACCTCTCAGACGGTATCCCTCAATCCTCCGAGCAATCTCCACCACTAGCTGATAAGGAGTCCCCATCTCCACCTCTCGGGGCATGTTGGCCCTAATGCCAGAATGCAACCCTGCAACGAACCTCCGCACCCTCTCCGCACCAGTATGAAGTATCATTAATGCATGGCGGGATAGCTCAGAAAACCTCGCCTCATAGTCGGTCACAGACATCTGGCCCTGCTCAAGCTGCTCAAACTGATACCGTAGCTCTTCCCTCTCAGAGGGTGGGATATACCTGTCCAGAAACAACTGTGTGAACTCACTTCAAGTGATGGGAGGAGAACCTACTGGCCTGCCAAGAACATACGACTACCACCATCTACGGGCCCTGCCCTCCAGCTGGAAAGTAGTGAAGTCAACCCCATGCGACTCCAATATCCTCATGTTGTGCAGTCTGTCCCTGCACCTATCAATGAAATCCTGGGCATCCTCATGACGCTCACCCCCGAAGATAGGAGGGTGAAGTCTAGTCCATCTATCTAACAACTTCTACGGGTCACCATCCGTAGTTAGTTTGGGCTCGGGCACCACTGCAGGAACTGGCTGAGCCCCATCCGCGGGTAGTGCACCCGGAGTCTGATACACTGCAGCTGCATGTCCAGGAGCCTGAGCAGTAGGGGTTTGTGCTCCCCGTCCTGCCTGTGATGTAGCTGGATCCGCTGGAAATAACCCAGCCTGAGTCATGGTGTCCATGAACCACAGCATACGACCCATGACCTCATGAAATCCCGGTGCTGTCATGAAGTTCGCCGGGGTAGGCTCAGCTGCAGGCACCTCTCCCTGCTCCTTAATGATGGGATCTTTCACAGGATCCGCCAGTGGTGCTACTAGGATAGCTCTGGGATGCCCTCGTCCCCTACCACAGGTCGGTGCCCTCCCCCGGCCTCTGCCTTGGCCTCTAGCAACGGGGGGAGCAGCTCCTCCCGGGTCTGGAATAGCTGTTGTGCGCGTCCTCACCATCTGTGAGAGAATAGAAGAGGGGAAATTTAGTGTACTAACCACTGCACGATAGGGAATGAAGAAAGAGTAGTTTCCTAACACCTATAGCCTCTCGAAGATAAATACAGACGTTTTCGTATCGATCCGCAAGACTCTACTAGGTTTGCCCATGACTTGTGAGACCTACGTGTACCTAGTGCTCTGATACCATGTTGTCACGACCCAAATTTCACCTCAGGTCATAATGGCGCCCAACACCGTTGTCAGGCAAGACAACGCGGAAATATTAATAAGTTCCAGGTTTACTTTTTACAAACTAGTTACCAAAAATCTCTAAGTTTGAATTTAAAACAACGATAATTAACATCGTACCATAATAATTATACAATCCCAACACAAAATAGTCTACTAATGTGTGTGTCAAGACCTGGTGTCATAAGTATGTGGGCATCTAGTAGAATATACAAAAGAATAAATCTATCCCACTGTCTGAAATAGAATAGACAGCCAAAAGTAAAGAAAGACTCCATCGGGCTGCTGAACGGCGTAGGAAGGGAGCAGCTCATCGTGGAATCTCGGGCCGGATCAAGAGTATGCACCAGCCTGGTAACCAGATGTACCTGCCTCAGATCCTGTACTATTAAGTACAGAAGTGTAGTATGAGTACACAAACAAAATGTGCCCAATAAGTATCCTGTCTAATCTTGAAGAAGTAGAGACGAGAGGTAGACTTGACACTTACTAGGGTCAAATAACATGAGAAAACGTTATACTAAGCATGGATAGCACAAATAATTAACAACTTATAGCAAGAAGTAACAGGTCCTTTCCTAGATAATATCACAGTTAGCCATTTACATTTTAGGGCATATAAACAACTTCAGTCCACAGCAATATACCGAGCAAGAAGCATACGCAAGTAGTGTCGAGGTCGTACGGACCGATCGAACATAAAAGTAAAGTATGCACTGCCGGAGGGTCGAACAGCGCAAACCATAGATGCATCTATTACCCCGCTCGTGAATCATACATGCCACGCGGTCAAATGTAATTAAGCACAACAAACAGGCAGATATGAATATATCAGGGAAGCAATTACCCACAGAAATTTCAACTCATCTTTAAAAGATCAAGAAAGTGATATTTCTCTTATTAATTTCATTTACCACATTCAACATGGGCTAAGCAATCCAAATTAACCATAAAGTCACAAGAATATCACAGAAGGCATGCTTTTGGGTCCTAGACTACCTGGACTTAAGCATAATAGTGGCTACGCACGGACTCTCGTCACCTAGTGCGTACGTAGCCCACGCATTTAGTGGCAAATTATTCAATTATTACACCTATTGGGACAATTCCCTCTTACAAGGTTACATAGGAGACTCACCTCACTCCAAAGCATACTTCCAATATCAAGAACGTGCTCAGACCCTCAATTTGGAGCCGAACGATCCACAACTAATTAAACGAGGTAGGAACTAGTCAATACAAGCTCAAGAGTTCGCATTTTAACTACTAAAGTAATTCCCAACCTTAATCATAAGTTTCTTAAAATCCGACCACGGGCCCACGTGCCCGGATTGCAAAATTTTTCGAAGAAAGTTGTTCTCTATAACCTATGGATCAATAATATATGATTTCTACTTCATTCCATAACAAATTTCATGGTAAAATCTAAGTTTTATCAAAACGCTAGGTTTTGCTCTAATCCCATAATTTTTCACTAATTTTTATGTGTTAATCTACCTAAAACCCAAGTATTAAACTCACATTAAGTAGAAATAACTTACCTCACAATGCTATGTTGAAATCCCCTCTTTGAAAGCTCCCAAATCGCCCAAGTGTAGAGATAAAATGAAATAAATGGCCTAAGTCCCGTTTTAAAAAGTTGTGTCCAGGCCTCTGATGTCGCATTTGCGACATCAGGTTCGCAAATGCGAACTCGCAATTGCGACAAAAGCTTCGCAATTGCGAACTGGCCCCCTTCCTGCTTTGATCGCGAATGCGATCCTGGGGTCGCAAATGCGGATCCTGCAGGGTTCGCAATTGCGATGTAATTGTCGCAAATGCGACGCTGCCCACCTCCTGCCTTCATCGCAATTGCGGTGGTTTCATCGCAAATGCAACGCCGCAATTGCGAACAATTCCTCGCATTTGCGAGACCTGCAACCTCTCACAGAAACACCAGAAAAGTGGGGTGTTTTTCACCCCCAACCCATGCCCTAAACTCACCCGAGCCCTTGGGGCTCCACTCCGAACACCCACACAAGTCCAACAACCTTGTACAAACTTGCTTGAGTGATCAAATCGCCGAAATAACATCTAAAACTACGAATTCAACTCCAAAACGCATGAAATCCTTAAGAACACTCAAATTCCTATTTTTACAACCGGACGTCTGAATCACGTCAAATCAGTCTCGTTTCTCACCAAAATTTACAGACAAGACTTAAATATTATATTAGAACTGTACCGGGCTCCGGAACCAACATACGGGCCCGATACCATCATGATCAAACATTATTAAATTCTTTAAATCCTTGGAGATTTCAGCTTAACAATTTTTAACAAAAATTCATTACTCAGGCTAGGGACCTCGGAATTCGATTCCAGGCATACGCCCAGATCCCATATTTTCCTACGGACCCTCCGGGACCGTCAAAATGCCAGTCCGGGTCTGTTTACTAAAAAAGTTGACCAAAGTCAAACTTAGACTTTTTAAGAAATCTTAGGGAATCAAGTGTCCCGTTTCAACCCAAACTCTTCCAACTCCCGAACCAACCATCCCCGCAGGTCGTAAATTAGTTAAAGCGAGTGCGGGAAGTGTTATTTAGGAGAACGGGGTTCTAAAAAGTAAAACGACCAGTCGGGTCGTTACACCGACCTTCTTTGTTGGACATAAGGACCATCACAAATAACATCCCACAACTCAGAATCTTCTGCCATGATAAAGTCATGAATTCTTGTCTTCCACCACCCATAGTATTGCCCATTGAACCTGGGTAGTCTGTATGTTGACTGACCCTCTTCGAAATTTGGTGGAGCAGCCATGAGGATCCTTTCTAGGTGTTAACCTGGTAGAAAGGTTCTGCTCTGATACCAATTGATAGAATATATGAGTCCACCAAACTATATAGAGACCAGGTCCTATATAGGTTTCCACAGATAACTCTAATGTAACAGTAAGAAAATGGAACAGGGTACTTTTATGTGGAAAAATCCCTACTCAAAGGGATAAAAAAACCACGACCTGCACTGGTAGGATTTCAACTTCACTATGAGCAAGCTTTAGATTACAACCTATGCAATCTAGGAATTAAACTCTTAATCCCTCACTAACTTGTACTACACCTATTACAAGCCACTTTGCAATATATCTATTACAAAGACTTCAACTCATGACTAACTCTAGTCATGACACAAACACTGAAGGTTTATGGTTTTTGAGGGTTTCCTAATTAAAGCTTCTGGATAAGCAAAGTAGGAATTACAATGAAGAACAATTTCAAAGTTACAACTCAACTAAGGACATACAATAGACTTGCTGTAGGAACTGGTCCGTAGTAGTGTTGTACTTTGTTCTTGATGCACTTGAGAATTGAATACTTGACAGATGAACGGTTGGAGTGCCTGAATGAATTCTCAAGTTTTCAAGTGATGTTTTCTTGTAATGATCTTTGTTAATACAACTTGGATGACATCACTTGAATGTTGTAATCACTTGGTTGGTCAAAGGGGAGTGACTGATGCACTGTTTGCGTGTACAGTGCAGGCAGTCACTTTCCAGCTGTAGACAGTTGACTTCGTACTACTGTTAGGGAAACACAAGGGGATCAGGTCCCTATGTTGATTCTTTTATCTTCTGAAGTCATAGCAACTCACATTAGCTCGAGTTAGATGATTGAGTTGTGTACCAAGTGTGTCAGGTCCCTTATCTGGTTCTTTGACAGTAAGTTTGTTAGATCATCAAAACATAAAGCTAAGGTACTGTAAACCTATCAATTTTTAACTTTATTTTTTCCCGTTTATCTTTTAAGTTTCAAGATACAGAACTGTACAACGATTAACAGATCTACGAACAATAAATACATATATCCTTCTTGAACAACGTACCTTGTAGTACTCACAACAACAAAATGGGAAATAAACAATCGAAACTATATCATCTTACGAGTGGCAAAGGGGCTTGTCAGGTCGGATATGGGACGGGTCGAAAACAGGTAATACTAAAATGAATAAATTATTCGAACTGACCCATATTTAATATGGATAAAAAAAAGGTTAACCGGCGGATAATATGGATATCCATATCATACATGGCTTCTTGAATATGATCACTTTTAGGAGAATTCCTGGTCTCCCAAATTTGAGGAACCCCCAATTTGCGGATTTACAAATATAAAAGTTTAACCCACTGGTTATCCATATTCTAAGTGGATAATATGATTCTTATCCATATTTGACTCGTTTTTAAAAATTTCATTATCCAACCCATTTTTTAATAAATAATATGGATGGATAACTGTTTTCTTTTATCCATTTTGCCATCACTATATCATCTCAATGAGAAATGGTTATTTAATTAGGCAATCTCAGAACTTGAAAGTGGGATAGGAAAATTCACATTTTCTCATAGAAATGTTAATCCCAAACAGATAAAGCAATACTTTCAAATCAAGTGAACTACAACGATTTGACAAACGTGAAAAGAAAAGACCACCGTAGTCCTTACACATTTTAGTCCCTACTTTATATCCTCTATACTTTGTTTCCTCCATGAAAATGCAATCCAGAAAAGGAAAAAGAAAACATCAACTCCCTTGCATCTTATCCTCCAGCAACCTATAAATGCTTCTTATGATATCCACTTTTTGTTTTTCATTTTTCTTTGCTTTTCTCCAACCACTAGTCTTTCTTTAAATTTTCCTTTATGCTTTCTTTTACATGTCCTATTTTTTCTGTTTCTTTTCACTTTTTGGCATCTTTGAAAAGTCAAGTTTCATTTGTAATGAGAAAATGTCGCAGCTGGTTATGGTACAGTCCTAGTATAGATGCCAAAGTCTCTAACCCATGTGCGTGATCTACAGAAAAGTACAAACAACCCAACTTTCCGGCCAAAAAATTACTATATCAAAAGACATACACTAATTAGTTCTATAGTTTCTAGAAAACATAAAGTCAGCTTCTATGCTCTACGCGTACTTTTGACACCAAACCTCCTAAACTTTTGGACGTTAGCTAGTAATTTATGGTTCAAAATAATCTTCAAACGAGTTGGGATCCATATTCATTTTACTAAGTTTTCTCTGTAGCCATTAAATTAGATGGGGTGTAATAGAATTGCGAATCTGAACTCATAAAGTTCAAATCCTGGATCCACCTCTGTATAGGCAGTACGATTAATTAAGACCAGTTAGCTGAATTAATATACTAAAGCAAGCAAGTTGAACCAACTTAGTTAAGGGAACCAATGATACACCAGAAGTCATGGCCAGTTTGGTGGAAACTTGAAGACAGATATGCTATCACTTTAATCCAACCCTCTTAAAATCGTGGACTTTAGGAGAAGAAAGAAATGAGTAGCAAATTTTGTCTAAGTTGTCTGCAGCCTGTTCTCACGTTGTTATATATGTCCACTGCCAACAACCTCATGTTCTTATCTGGTAAAATTTTCCTTGTCTAATTTAATGTATAAGTTTTGAGACCGTCCATCCCGGCCCTCTAGACCCGCCCTAATAATAATCAGAATTTCCAAAGTATTTTCCCGGACTAAATATGAATTGAGACTTAATTGTTGTTATTTCTTTGCCTCTTTAATTTATGGCACATGATTCAGGAGAGTATCAGTTTTTTCACAGTGAGTTTCCTTTTTACTGTACTGATTTAGTTGATGATTCGCGTCACCTGGGATTTCTTTTGTTGATTGGGAATATTATTGCCATTTGTTCTAGTTGGTTGTACAATTAAGTAGGTTAGACCTCATCACCTTCAAGAATATTGTAAACTTTACAAAAAGGTTAATTTTCGCAAGGATTTGGACAACGACTACCTTTGACTGATCCAAACTAAATTATCCTTAATCAAATTGGATTGTAGAGCCTTAGAGTACTAAACAAATACATTCTTAACATCTCCTCAAGTTTCGAACCTCACTTCCTTAGTGTTTGAAGTTTTACTAACCTCTTGACCAAGTGAAATTGATGCGTTACTTCGAGGAAAATTTGGTCACTAGTTATAACGTGTAAACTCAATTACATTGAACTATGATTTTACCTTATATATTTCTTTGTCAATTTCGTTTTTTTCTTTTAATTATTTTTGCTAGTCTTGACTATATATATTCCTTTCCATTTTGCTTCTTTTTGGTTCGTTTCCATTTGTTTATTTGGTATAAAATGTACCTAACATTGTCATTTCATAATTGTGTCTTCGTATTTCTAACCCAACTAATTATGCGCCAAAATAATTACATAAAATAGACAGCCAAATTAAGGAAAATATATGCATGTATCAATGTTTCAAGCATCAAGCAGAAAAATAGATATCTGATGCATATATTTGTTTAGAAACAACTATCACATCAAAATCTTGAGAAAGACCAATTAACAACCGAGTTGGTGATCCAGACAAAAATGGGAAAAGAAAATTCTATCCTATTTAGAATTAAGTAGCAAGGACCAAAAGACATGTGTAAATCATTTCCTATTCTTTCTTTTTCTAGAGGGGGGGGGGGGGGGGTGGCAATGGGGCAAGCTAGGTGAGTTAAATTGAAAGTTAACCTCAAGATCAGCTTACTTCCACTCATTGAAGCTCCTGATATTGTTCAACCTTTGTTCACAAGCTTGGCAGCAGCTGAAATTATGTCCCAAAGCTCAGCATTACAACTTACATACAATTTATTTTCAGTTTAAGCTTGGTTGGAGATACTTTTAACGGCTGACGTCCTTCCGTTAAGAGTGAATCAGACGTAGTTGTTGATTTATATAACCATGATCTCATCTAAAAGTTTAAATTGTTTATAAGTGTACGCTATAATTTGTTTAAGTATGTGTTCAACACGCCTCCCACGTACATGGAGGCTTGATTCTATAATTAGTGGGCCGAGCTCGTGGAGATTTTTTCCGATAATGGATTGGATGGTGGTAACTCATTCAAACCCAGGACCAGAGACGTGTAAGAATTTGAAGCTTATGGGTTTGGGAGTCTAGGCCTTTTAAGTAATTAAGTTTCAAAATTAATAATTTATAAGTATTCAATTAATTTCTTAAAACAAATATAGGGTTTGAACTAAAGTTACTAGTTGGATCAAACTCGTAACCCAAAGGCTAGCTCCGCTCGTGCCCAGGACCTTTATCTACTTTAATATTATGTATGTTGACGTATTATTATTACCTCATTTAAAAATTTAAATTGTGAAAGAAAATATATTTTTATTTACCTAATTATGTAATCAACAGTAGTGATTTACAATTAGTGAATATTTCTATACGTATATATTCCAATCGTTATACTGCAAATTATTTGAATTTATTTTATCTAATAATATCAAGACCGACAAAGTTGTCGAATTTGCTAACTGCTCCGACACTACTGGCCTGGTATCGCTTTTGTGCTATACTTGAACAAAGTTTTATGGGTGTATTTGATCACGTTTCGTTCTTGTCACACAGTTGAAGTATACAATAATATTGTTTTCCCCTGGACATTAAATATTGATGTTAACCCAAGATGGATAATTAACGTGGTTGTAATAAAGTCTTATGATGCCTTCACAATAGGGATGCTTCACGTGGTCCACTCACCATGGCTTTCAGTGTCATTTTCCTTCCTTAAGCTATAAGTAATTTTTTCTGTATTAATTTTCTTTATTCCATCTTTATATTTATTTATTCTTCAAAGGCAAGTCAGTTGTCAACACAGCCTAATATCGTCTACGGTTTAAAATGAGAAATCTTTGCCTTTTTAGGCAAGGAGCTTGCCTACTAAATTAGTGTACTAGACGATATGTTAAATAAATGTTGGGTTCAATTAGAAAACTAGAAAAAAAAATGTGGGAGTTAATTACGTCATCTCATGTTCAAGCTAATTTAAGAATGATTGATGACTTGTAGAGTAATTAAGTGTTGCTTTCGGACATGAAATGCAATTATGCATGTTTAAAACGGCAAAAAAATAATAATAATAAATGGAATAGACATGTTACAATCATATTTCGCAAGATAGAAAGCTTGATCTGGTAAGCAAAAATGTGTGTTTAAATATTTATTTCTAAACATCAGGTCGGTCGATATAAGTTATTGGTATTACGTGCTAGAATAGAGAAAATTAAATTATTATCCAAAAGACATAACTTTCTAATGTTCTGATTACACCTTTAAGAAGACTGTCCACGCACAATTTAGAGTATCAATTCATAGAAGAAAGATATCCAATTAGAGATATATAGCTAAATATCTATTTTTTTCTTTTTTCTTTTCAGCTATATATCTTCTTTTTTGTAGTTACCAAAAAAATAAGATATATAGCTAAACAAGATAAAAAGAAAGAAATACAATTAATCTAGTTTCTTTATTTTATGAATCCCTTAAATTTTAGGAATGAGACAACATAACTAGCTGAACTTTCTATATTTAAGGACAGTCTCTATCCTAACTACACACATAATGACAGTGCAAATAGAAGATTCAAATAGTAATATTGAACACACGAATCGACCAAAAACCCGTCAAAATGGCGATATAAAAGCATTTAATATTTGTTAAATTTCCAATTAAAAGGGATATTAATGAAATTATCACTGGTTAAAAACTTCAAATATTACTTGCTAAAAGCGAGAAAGATACCAGCTAAACCAATTTACATTGATGAGAAGATCAGAGAAATATAAATTAAAAAAAAACATATTGGCTTTTAGTTATCTTTCAATTAATTTTCTCTTGAATCTTTACCTTCAAACCCCAAATGTATATTGTTCCAGATTTTATATATTGTTGGTGGAAACTTCAAATGGAAAATATTAGTTAAATTTATCCATTTTGGTAAGCAAGCTAGTGGGTTAACGAACTTGTGATTTAGCAAAAAATTAAATGGACTTGAATTAGAAAGGAAAAAAAAAAACCAACTTATGATGTGGACCACAAGTAAAGTAAAAAAAAAAAGATAACGACAAAACAGCCGTTAGGTATATAAATAAAGCGAGTTTCATTTTACAGAAATAATGACAAAATAACAGTCATTATCAAAATAAAGAATTTTAATTATCAACCAACAGCAGTTGTGATTACTTTATAGAATGCCATTCATGGTAAGGAAATAAAACCACCTGTTAAATAAAACAAACATAATAGAGACGAATGCATATCAAAAAAGAAAAAGGAGTAACAAAAATGGGTTAAGTTTTGTAGGATGTCGATCGAACTATATGTATTATGTATAGAGTATTTTGCAGTGACGATACCCCAACGTCAACAGATTTTAATTAGAGAGAAACCTAGAGTAAATGGGTTGGTTTGAATTATTAGCATATAATATATATTAGTAATAAATTTTAAGTTTTGGTTGAGATAATGAAAGAGTTATTGCGGCGTCAATATTTAAATAACACTTGCCCCAGTTTCTAGAAATAAACTACAGATAATACAGATTACAGCTCTTTCCTGTTCAAATGAAGTTGGTGAATCAATATCTTCAGAAGATCCTGACTGAAGTTTTCTGGGTTTTTTTTCTTTTGTATCTCCAACATAATTCGGCTTCTTATTCAACTTGCGAAAAAGTTAAATAACTTTGGAGTGTTTCGA
Organism: Nicotiana attenuata; assembly: GCF_001879085.1. Taxonomy (NCBI): domain Eukaryota; kingdom Viridiplantae; phylum Streptophyta; class Magnoliopsida; order Solanales; family Solanaceae; genus Nicotiana; species Nicotiana attenuata. Next base: position 248,464 of record NW_017670957.1, read on the forward strand.
ATGATACATTAGATTAGACCTGCCGGCCATCGTGTTGACCGCAGGAGATTTTCTAATATATTGTCTTAGCTGCTTTAATTTTTTCGTCTTCTTAAATTGAAGCAATAATAGCCAGAAGAAACAGCACAGCTGTTGAAACATTAATCCTCCGCCAATTTTCTTTACAGCTTGTTTGGATGGTTGTTACCTATTATAATATTGTATCATATTGTTATTTGATGATAGGCTATAATTATGTATTTTAGTCGATTATTACACTCTAATTTACTGCACTTTAATTGAGTTTGTGCTTTAATCGCTAGTGTTTTGCACTAATTGTATGTTTTATGCCTTGTAGGAGTGATTCCGAGCTATATAGATGTTATGGAACGAATTCAAGTGATTTGGAGCTTTAAAGTTTGAGTAAAAGTTCAAGGAAATTAAGCCGGGATCGTGTTTGGGGGTCAACGGATGATAGTTAGAGCGAACGAAGACTCCAGTAGGCAGATTGCGCACTGTCTAGTAAAATAGACATAACTTTTTGCTCAGAACTCCATTTTGGCTCCACAATATATGGTTGGAAAGCTAACTCAAAGGGCTACAACTTTCATGTTTTACGTTTTTCCAAATTCGGAACATAACAGGGTGAAAAATGCCCAGATGCGCGGCCGCGCTACTTTTAGCGCGCCCAGAAACAGAACACTTGTCAACTAGCGCGCCCAGATGCGCGTCCAGGTGCACGGCCGCGCTAGTTAAGCCCGGGAAAAGTGTCCCTTTTCACATTGGAGAAGGTATAATTGTTCGGGCCCAACCCTACTTGATATATATACATAGGAGAACGTTTTTTAGAGCAATTTTTGACCAAGGAAGAGCACAGAGCCGCCGTGGAGGCCGGGTTTCATCTTTTCTTCCATCCAACTTAGTCTTTTTATGTTTCTCTGTATGATTTGTTGTTTTGCTACCATGTCTATGTGGAGCTAAACTTCACGTTCTAGGGTTGTGGTTCTTTCATGACTATTGTTATTCGATATTGATTTTGATTTCTTAGTTTATCATATTGGTTTATTTATTCAATCCTGCACTTAATTATTTGATTGTTTGATCACCAATTGAATACTATCTACGAATCTAGAATTGAATTCGAAAGTGGGAATTCTAGATTGCATATAGGATTGAGTAGAGCAAGTTCTTGAACCTGGGCCTCGGGGAACGGATTCGCGGTTAGGATAGACATATACCTAATTGCCTTGCTTGGTTGATTTACAGGAATTATAAATGCGTTCTTGTTGATTCTAATTCCATAGACATATAGGCGTTAGGTTAGCTTGAATAGGCGAGTAAGAACTCGACAGATTCTTATGAGCAATATTAACCCTGTCAACCAATAAACTAGATAAATTGGTTAGTCAATTCAATTGAAGAATAGAATAGGAATGTTAGATAGCCCATAACCCTAGATCGTTTTCATTACATTGATATCTTAAAAATCTGTTCTTTCTCTGTCCAAAGTTCATTATTTGTTTTTGTTTATTTTAATTAGTTTAGAATCAAATATTTCTAGGTTTAATTCTTGTTTAGATAATGAGGATAGTCTAATTTAGTTAATAGTTAATCACAAGTCTTCGTGGGATCGACATCCGACTTTTAGTCACTTTATTACTTGACGACCGCGTATACTTGCGTGTGCGTTTGGCTGCAACATTATTTAAATATAATGTTTGTTTTGATTGTTACTTAAAATGTATTGTATCGTATCGTTAAATCCATCGTTACATGATGAAGAAATGTGTTACTTCATGTAACGACCAATTTGGTGTGGTTGCGTCGTTGTCTTGTCTTTTTCTCTCATCTCACCCTTCATTATTATTAAATTATTTTATTTTATCATTTACTCTACCTTTTTATATAATAAATTTATCCAGTATCATATTTTTTCTTTATAATATTGCAAGTTTATTCTTCATATTGCTGGTGCGTGATATCATGAAACAACAGCAAACGATATAATCTATCCAAACATTGTATTAATCAAATTATACAGTACAATACAATACAATACGATACATTATAAAACGATGTGTAACAACCATCCAAACAAACTGAGGAAAATTAATTCTCCTATGCAAATTTTATTTAGAAAAATTACCTCCCTTTTTTTAATTTTTTCTTTTGTTTAATTAGAATCAGTGAGTATTATTTACTTATGGCTTCTTTAAAATCTACTTTCTCAGGTTCATTTTATGTGGCACTCTTTCCTTTTTAGTCTGCTATAGAAAAGTTACTTTTTATACCTTGAAATTTTTAATTTTAAACTTTTCATTTAATCCCTAATGACATGATTTTATAGCTACAGAAATATCACGACGGTCTAGAGAAATATATCAACAAGATAACAAAATCTTTATCTTAATTAAGAACTTTAATTATCAACAGACAACCATTGTGATTTTTAAAATGCCATTATGGAAGGAAAAATAAAACACCCCGTATTATATTAACTACTATTCTCTAACTACTACTCACCTTTATCTGCTATAGTAGGTATTCTTTCTTATTTTCAAATCTACACCTTTTAGTACAAAAAAAGAATTACACTATCGGTAAATATAAGTTAACTTGTAAAATAATACCAACATAATGGAGACGAAGGAATATGTAAAAAGAAAAAAGGAGGCTGATGATATACGTATGGTTAATATAACAATTCTAAGATCTCGATCGAACATATACCGTATACATATAGGAGTACTTTATAAGGGCGACTGGGTAATGGGCTATGCGGGCCACCATCCATCCACCACAGTCATAGAAATAGAACTTATGGCACTGCTATGTGGCTTACAAATAGCATTACAACATCAGTTAACTCCATTACATATCCAGATGGACGCAAAACAGGTAATCAATTTGTTGCACACAAACACACCACCTCACTCCATAGTCTTTGTTAAATGACTGCAGATTCCTGATCCGACAACTGCATAGTCCAAAAGTAAGCCATGTTTACAGGGAGCACAATACAGTAGCAGACGGCCTAGCACACTTTGGAATGGCACTATCGGGGAGCAACATCACTTTTTTGAGCAGCCCTCCACCAATCATACTCAAACAGCTCCACCAGGATCAGCAACTAAACCTGCCAATGCAAGGGCCTGGCGTCACTTTTGGAGTTCATACACATATGAACAAATTTTGTCAACCGTCTGATAGGCCATCGTCAAGTAATGAATGCACTAGCAGTAGTTTTCATATTTTTGCTGTAACAATGTTAAAATAGTAACGCTACTAAGGCATCTACCAGTACAACTAATGCCGTTACGCACCCCAGTGTAGGTAATGGTACACATAGTTCTTTTTGTAAGGCTGCCAATGAGCAGCCCCTCCCTGTAAACCTTTTATAATTTTAATATAAAGTAATCGTTTAAAACCAAAATAAAAATAAAAATATAGGAGTACTTTGCAGTGGCATGTCCTAACGTCAACGAAAAGAGAAACCTGGAGTTAATGGGTTTATTTGAATTAACATATTAATCAACTTGTACGATAATAAAAGAGTTATTATTGCGGCGTCAATATTTTAAAAAAAGTTGCCAGTTCTAGAAATAAACTACAAACTACAGCGATTTCCTGTTCAAATCGAAGCTGGTGATCACAATCTTCAGCAGATCCTAATTCCTAACTGATACAACAGACCTGCCGGCCATTGCGTTGCAGGAGATTGAGAATACTTTTGTAGTTCAGCTGCTTGATGTTATTATTTCTTTTTTATAATTAAGCAACAATACTCAGAGAAACAAGCACGGTATGCATGTAGAAAAATTTATTATCTGCCAACAAAATTGTGGGCAGTCTGTCAGTTCGATTTAAATTTTTAATTTCTAATTTGGCGAAAGCGAAATGAAAACCGAACTTAAATTTTATCTCGGCTCCGTTCAGTTTTTAAAATTAGGATCAATTTAATCCGATTTTCATGTTTGAAATTTATTGAGCAAAGATCACTTTTAGCCTGCGACCGAAACTATTTACAGCTAATAAACGCAAAAATTTATATATATATATATATATATATATATAATGATATATATATATATATATATATATATATATTAGTTTTTTTTAAGCGGATTGGACTTCTTTGTAGACAAAATGAGCCTTCACTTTGCAAAATCTGTAACAGAGAGGTTCAGGAAGTACAAAACCACCTACATGTATATATCATGTACCAGTTTCTAAATTAAGGGACTTTGAAGATATGAAAAGTAGGGGGGTGGGTCAAGCAAACCCCCACCTAGGGGTGGAAAAATGGGCGGGTCGCGTCAGATATGTCTGGTCGAAAATGGAATGCAAAATTGATAAAATATTCAACCTGATCCATATTAATACAGATAGAAAATGGGTTAATCGGCGGATAATATGGATATTAAATATTATCCATGGCCTCTTGAATATGATCATTTTTGGGAGAATTCATAATCTCCCAAACTTGAGTGTGACGACCCAAAGGGTCATCACTGTTTTCTCTTTCATTCCGTGCTTCCGAGGCCTTGAGAACCTCATTTTTACTTGCCTCGATTTGCGTGCGCAGTCCGGGCGCGTAGCCGGAAAGATTATATGTTAAATTCTGTGAAAAATTTAAAAATGTGGCTTTAAAATGATTAAAGTAGACTTGTGTCAACATTTTTGGTAAACGGAACCCGAACCCGTGATTTGACGGTCCCGGAGGGTCCGTAGAAAAATATGGGACTCGGCATGTGCCCGGAGTCGAATTCCGAGTCTAGAGCCCGAGAAAAGAATTTTTCTGTGAAATTGGTTTTCTGAAATTATTAAGGAAAATGGAAATGAAAATTAATTAAAAAAGACTGTGGTATCGGGCTCGTATTTTGGTTCCGACGCCCGGTACAAGTCTTATATATGGTTTAAGCACTTTCTGTGAAATTTGGTCGAAATCGGACGTCATTTGACGTGTTTCGGACCTAAATATCTAAGAATTTGAAGTTATGAAGTTAGAATGAAAATGAAGGATTTTGGAGTTTGATTCATTGATTTTGATGATGTATTTGCGATTTGATCGCTCGGTTAAGTTCGTATGAGGTTGTTGAGTTAGTGTGTGTGTTTGGTAAGGAGCCCGAGGGCTCGGGAGTGATTCGGAGGTGGTTCAAGGGTGTTTTAAACTTAGGAAAAAAGGATCAGATTTTTGCTGCAATTTTGCACAGACTTTTGCTCTTTGCGATCGCGGCCTTTGGCTCGCGTTCGCACTGCTTTGTGACTTCCTTCATCGCGATCGCAATATAGTCCTCGCGTTCTCATAGCATTAGCTGACCCCTGGGGGAAACCTTCGTCTTCGCGTTCGCATTAAGCATTCGCGAAGGCACAGCATTGCATTTTCCTTCACCGCGTTCGCGTAGAACAATTTCAGGCCCCCCAGTAATTAACTTTACGCGTTCGCATTTCCCTAATCGCGAACGCGATGCACCAGCTTCCCCTTCATGCGAACACGACCAAGTGTCACGAACGCATAGAGTAAAATCCCCAGTGATTTTTTAAAAAAAAAGAACAGTACATACGGGTTTTTCTCAAAAATACTCAACGAGCTCTCTTCTCTCCCAAGCTTTAGGGAGCTATTGAAGCCCCATTCTTCAGACCACTTGGTAAGTAATTTCCTACTTATTTCCCTTCATTATCCTTCATTAATTAGTAGGTTTCCAAGCTAAAATCACATAGATTAGGGTGGAAATTGGGGGAAAAGGTAGAGTTAGGGTTTTTCGATTTTTCTTCGATTTAGACATCGTTTTGGGGTCGAATTTGAAAATAAATTGTATATTCGGGCTCGTGGGGGAATGGGTAACATGGAATTAGTTCGAAACTCGTATTTTGCCAAGCAGGCCGCGGGGTCGATTTTGGGAATTTTTGGAAGAAAGGTTTGGGAATTCATATTTAGGCATTGAGGTTTTTAGTTTGTTTAGCTATTATTAATATTTTAAGGTCATTATTTCATAAGATTTGACCGAGTTGGAGCCGAATTCGAGGGGTAAAAGCTACACTAGAGGCTTGAGTTAATTTTCGGAGCATTTGAGGTAAGTGTTTGGTCTAACTTTCGGCTAGGGAACTCAGGAGTAGGGTCCTTATTTGCTATTTGCTATGTGTCGAGTACGGTGTATAGGCATGGTGACGAGTATCTATACACTGGTGTCTAGCATGACCGTATGTCCTTATATTGAGATTATCCTGAATTGTTGTGATCCTTCCATGCTTAATTGATGATTACTATATACTGTAAAGAGCATGAGACACAGATTATGATTTCTAAACTCCGTGGAGCAATGGCTCGAGTTGTGTTACCGATTGAGAAGGTATATGATATGAAATGACTCTTTGGAGCGATGGTTCGAATGTTAAAGTGAATTATAAGTGAGAAGTGTAAGAAAGAGAAAGAGTTGATGGTTACTCCCTTGCCGGGACGTGTTATTGGTTTTGTTGATTTTCTCCCTTGCCGGGATTTAATTGTGTTGTTATATCTCCCTTGCCGGGGTTGCTGTCACCAGTTGTTACCCCCCTTACCCCTTGCTTGTGATTGTTGATTGGGTGAGGTTTGGTTATTTATGTATGCATCGGGTTGCACGCCGCAACAACACTATATAATTGTGGATCGGGTTGCACGCCGCAACAACACTGTATATTTATGGTTCGGGTTGCACGCCGCAACAGTGATTATTGAGGATTGGGTTGCACGCCGCAACAGTATTGTATGTGATCGGATCGGGTTGCGCGCCGCAACAAATTATAGCTTAATTGTGTTTATTCCGTATTTAAGTTTCTGTTGGCTGTTCTATCCTTTAATTTTAGACTTCCTGTTTTAACTGTTGCCTCCCCACAGCATGTTTCCCCCCTCCTTTTGTAACTGCTTATTTCCTATTTATTTTTCGCAATATATTTCATAACTGCACAGGTTTATCTGGTAGTCTGGTCTAGCCTCGTCACTACTTCGCCGGGGTTAGGCTAGGCACTTACCAGCATGGGGTCGGTTGTGCTGATGCTACACTCTGTGCATCTTTTTGCACAGATTCAGGAGCAGCTTTTGGGCCTCAGCAGTAGGATTTGATCGGGAGCTGACTTCAGTCCAGGGACTTTCGAGGTATCCTAGCTGACGTTAGCAGGCCGGAGTCCCTTCTATGTTATTAGTTTTTTTTCCTTGTACCGAGACAAACATTGATGTACTTCTATTCGGACTTGTTTTTAGCACTCTTTAGTAGTTAGCGAGTTAGTGACACCAGTCTTGGGTAGACAAATGTTAAACTTCCGCATTTGGTTTTCAGATATCTATGTCTTTAAGACTTCCGCTTTATTTTAAATGACTCGTATTATTATTATTGTTGAGATGTTATCAGAAAATGTTTTAACTACTTGGCTTGCCTAGCTCCGATAGTAGGCGCCATCACGACCCCCGATGGTGGGAAATCCGGGTCGTGATAAGTTGGTATCAGAGCTCTAGGTTACATAGGTCTCGCTACTCACGGACAAACTTGGTAGAGTCTGAGGGATCGGTACGGAGACGTCTGTATTTATCCCCAGAGGCTACGGAGTTAGGAAAAATCTCACTACTCTTCTTTCTTGTCGTGCGATTCTGTTTCTCAATACTGATTGTTTCGCAGATGGCGAGAACACGTGCTTCCTCTTCTACCGCGCAGCAGCCCGAGCCCGCAGCAGCAGTTCCTACGAGGGGCAGAGGCCGAGGCAGGGGCAGAGCTCCGCCCCGGGCAGCAGTCCCAGAGGTGGAGCCTCATATTGATTATGGTGAGGAGGTTCCAGCCCCAGCAGCTCCGGTGGGCCCAGCTCAGGTCCCAGGAGGGTTCGTGGTCACCCCAGATCTTCAGGACGCTTTGGTTAGACTGGTAGTCTTTGTGGATAGCGTCACTAGAGCAGGTTTGCTTCCAGTAGCCCCAACCACTTCTCAGGCTGGAGGAGGAGTTCAAACTCCTGCTACACGTACTTCAGAGCAGGTAGCTCCCCAGGCTCATGTTCCAGTGGTTCAGCCAGCTGTGGCAGTTCAGCCAGGTATTGTGACCCAGGCCGGCGATGGATGGGCTATGTCCTCAGATGCTTTGTGGAGGCTTGATAGGTTCTCCAAGCTTTTCACCACCACCTTCAGCGGTACTTCTTCAGAGGATCCACAGGATTTCTTATTTAGCTGTCATGAGATCCTTCGGACTATGGGTATTGTGGAGACCAATGGGGTCGACTTCGCCACCTTTCGACTAGCAGGATCCGCTAAGACTTGGTGGAGGGACTATTGTTTATCCAGACCAGCAGGGTCGCCATCATTGACTTGGGACCACTTTGCGGAGTTGTTTTTGGAGAAGTTTCTCCCAGTTACTCAGCGAGATGCACTTCGCAGGCAGTTCGAGCGCCTCCAGCAGGGCTCTATGACAGTCACGCAGTATGAGACTCGATTATTGATCTGGCATGCCATGCTATTGTTATACTCCCCACCGAGCGAGAGAGGGTGCGGAGGTTTATTGATGGATTGATTCTGCCGATCCATCTCCAGATGGCTATGGGAGCCGGTAGTGAGTTTTCTTTTCAGGAGGCGGCCAATGCGGCCCATAGAGTTGAGATGGCTCTTGCACGGGGAGGTGGTCATGGGTCATATAAGAGACCCCGTCATGCAGGTAGATTCAGTGGTACCTCGTCTGGAGGTGGGGATTCTTATGGTAGAGGCCATCCTCCGAGGCCCTTTCAGTCAGCTCTATACGTCTCTCATGGTACTCAGAGGGTCGTGGTTCTCAGCCGCATTATTCTGACCAGCAGCTTCACAGTTCCCCATCAGCACCCATCAGTGCCCCACCACTTTAGAGTTTTCGGGGTGGACATTCAGGTCGACAGGCTCAGTCACAGTCTTCTCAGCTGCAGCATTCAGGTGGGTGCTATGAGTGTGGTGAGTATGGTCACATCAGGAGGGCTTGCCCGAGGTTGAGGGGTGCTCAGTCACAGCAGCAGGGTCCTCGTCCTATGATACAGGCATCAGGTGACCCACAGACCGTCCAGCCAGCTAGAGGCGGGGGTAGAGGCCATAGAGATGGAGGTAGAGATCATAGAGGTGGAGCTCTGACCGCCAGAGGTAGAGGCCAGCCAGCAGCTGATCGTCCCAGAGATATGGTTCAGGGAGATGGGGCCCAGCCCCGGTGTTATGCTCTTCCAGCCAGGCCAGAGGCTGAGTCTTCAGATGCAGTCATTACAGGTACTATTCTGGTCTGCGATAGGGATGCTTCAGTGCTATTTGACCCTGGGTCTACGTATTCATATGCGTCGTCCTATTTTGCACCCTACCTGGCTATACCTAGTGATGCTTTGGGTATTCCTATTTATGTATCTACACCGGTGGCTGATTCTATAGTGGTCGACCGAGTTCATCGTTCCTGTTTGGTAGTGTTTGAGGGTCTTGAGACCCGTGTTGATTTATTGCTCTTAGACATGGTGGATTTCGACGTTATATTAGGGATGGATTAGTTATCCCCGTATCATGCTATCTTGGATTGTCACGCCAAGACCGTGACCTTGGCTTTGCCAGATTTGCCCCAATTGGAGTGGAGAGGGACCCAGGTCATGCCACCCGCAGTGTTATTTCATATGTGTATTTTGCCGACTTCCCTTGCCTACATTGTTCCATCGACCAGAGGCTGTTCACCTTGGAGACCTGATGCGGTTATGAGTACGACCGGGCGTGGACGGCACTCGGTCCTCCGGATTTTCAAGGGCCGCCGGGGGCGCACCGGACACCACGCGACGTGCGGTGCTCTTCCAGCCGCTGGACCCTACCTCCGACTGAGTCGTTTCCAGGGTGGGCAGGCTGTTAAACAGAAAAGATAACTCTTCCCGAGGCCCCCGCCGACNCGTGTGAGGTGTACACTGATCACAAGAGTCTTCAGTACTTGTTCAAGCAGAAGGAGGTGAACTTGAGGCAGAGGAGGTGGTTGGAGCTATTGAATGATTATGATGTTACTATTTTGTATTACCCGGGGAGAGCCAATGTGGTGGCCGATGCATTGAGTAGGAAGTCCGCCAGCATGGGTAGTCTTGCTTATATTCCGGTCAGCCAGAGACCGCTTGCTTTGGATATTCAGGCCTTGGCCAATCGGTTTGTAAGGCTGGAAATTTCTGAGCCTAGCAGAGTGTTAGCTTGCACGGTCGCTCGTTCTTCATTATTGGAGCGTATCCGTGATTGGCAGTTTGATGATCCCCATTTGTGTGTCCTGAGAGACACGGTGCAGCGTGGAGGTGCCACGAAGGTGACCTTAGATGATGACGGTGTTTTGAGATTGCAGGGGCGAGTTTGTGTGCCCAATGTCGATGGGATTCGAGAGTTGATCTTAGCGGAGGCCCATAGTTCTCGGTATTCTATTCACCCGGGCGCCGCGAAGATGTATCAGGACTTGCGACAGCATTATTGGTGGCGTAGGATGAAGAAAGATATTGTTGCATGTGTGGCTCGATGTTTGAACTGTCAGCAGGTTAAGTATGAGCATCAAAGGCCTGGTGGTTTGTTTTAGAGGATTGATCTTCCCGAGTAGAAGTGGGAGAGGATTACCATGGATTTCGTTACTGGACTTCCGTTGACTCGGAAGAAGTTCGACTCGATATGGGTTATTGTTGATAGGCTGACCAAGTCAGCGCATTTCATCCCTGTAGCAGTCTCCTATTCATCAGAGAGGTTAGCTGAGATTTATATCCGGAAGATTATTCGCCTTCATGGTGTGCCGGCATCTATCATTTCGGATCGGGGTACGCAGTTTACCTCGCATTTCTGGGGTACAGTTCAGCGAGAGTTGGGCACACGGGTTGAGTTAAGCACAACGTTCCATCCTCAGACGGACGGCCAGTCCGAGAGGACTATTCAGATATTGGAGGATATGCTCCGAGCCCGTTTCATTGATTTTGGAGGCTCGTGGGACCAGTTTTTGCCTCTAGCAGAGTTCGCCTACAACAACAGCTACCAGTCCAGCATTCAGATGGCTCCATATGAGGCGTTGTATGGTAGGCGATGTCGGTCTCCAGTCGGATGGTTTGAGCCGGGAGAGGCTCGGTTATTGGGTATAGATTTAGTTCAAGAGGCCTTGGATAAGGTCAAGATCATTCAGGACAGGCTTCGTTCGGCTCAGTCGTGGCAAAAGAGTTATGCGGATCGTAAGGTTCGAGATGTAGCTTTCATGGTTGGTGAGCGAGACTTGCTCCGAGTGTCGCCTATGAAGGGCGTGATGAGATTTGGGAAGAAGGGCAAGCTTAGCCCTAGGTTCATTGGCCCATTTGAGATTCTCAATCGTGTGGGAGAGGTGGCTTACAGACTTGCCTTGCCGCCCAGCTTGTCAGCCGTGCATCCAGTGTTTCATGTGTCCATGCTTCGGAGGTATCACGGCGATCCAGCCCACGTGTTAGATTTCAGCACTGTCCAGTTGGACAAGAATCTGTCTTACGAGGAGGAGCCGGTAGCTATTCTAGGTCGGCAGGTTCGACAGTTGAGGTCGAAGAGTTTTCCTTCAGTGCGTGTCCAGTGGAGAGGTCAGCCTCCTGAGGCATCGACCTGGGAGTCCGAGTCTGATATGCGGAGCCGGTATCCTCATCTATTTCCCGACACAGGTACTTCTTTCTTTTGTCCGTTCGAGGACGAACGGTTGTTTTAGAGGTGGAGAATGTGACGACCCAAAGGATCATCACCTGTTTTCTCTTTCATTCCGTGCTTCCGAGGCCTTGAAAACCTTATTTTTACTTGCCTCGATTTGCGTGCGCAGTCCGAGCGCGTAGCCGAAAAGATTATATGTTAAATTCTGTGAATAATTTCAAAATGTGGCTTTAAAATGATTAAAGTTGTCTTTGGTCAATATTTTTGGTAAACGGACCCGGACCCGTGATTTGGCGGTCCCGGAGGGTCCGTAGAAAAATATGGGACTCGGGCATGTGCCCGGAGTCGAATTCCGAGGTCTAGAGCCTGAGAAAAGAATTTTTCTGTGAAATCGGTTTTTTAAAATTATTAAGGTAAATGGAAATGAAAATTGATTAAAAGACTGTGGTATCGGGCTCGTATTTTGGTTCCGACGCCCGGTACAAGTCTTATATATGGTTTAAGCACTTTCTGTGAAATTTGGTCGAAATCGGACGTCATTTGACGTGTTTCGGACCTAAATATCTAAGATTTGAAGTTTATGAAGTTAGAATGAAAAATGATGATTTTGGGGTTTGATTCATTGATTTTGATGTTGTTTTGGCGATTTGATCGCTCGGTTAAGTTCGTATGAGGTTGTTGAGTTAGTGTGTGTGTTTGGTTAGGAGCCCCGAGGGCTCGGGAGTGATTTGGAGGTGGTTCAGGGTGTTTTAAACTTAGGAAAAAGGATCAGATTTTGCTGCAATTTTGCACAGACTTTTGCTCTTTGCGATCGCGGCCTTTGGCTCGCGTTCGCACTGCTTTGTGACTTCCTTCATCGCGATCGCAATATAGTCCTCGCGTTCTCATAGCATTAGCTGACCCTGGGGGAAACCTTCGTCTTCGCGTTCGCATTAAGCATTCGCGAAGGCACAGCATTGCATTTTCCTT
>NW_017670957.1:261032-326452 GCF_001879085.1 Nicotiana attenuata
TATATATATATATATATATATTAGTTGTTTTTTTTAGCGGATTGGACTTCTTTGTACGACAAAATGAGCCTTCAACTTTGCAAAATCTGTACAGAGAGGTTCAGGAAGTACAAAAACCACCTCATGTATATATCATGTACCAGTTTCTAATTAAGGACTTTGAAGATATGAACAAGTAGGGGTGGGTCAAGCCAAACCCCCACCTAGGGGTGGAAAAATGGGCGGGTCGCGTCAGATATGTGCTGGTCGAAAATGGAATGCAAAAATTGATAAAATATTCAACCTGATCCATATTTAATACAGATAGAAAATGGGTTAATCGGCGGATAATATGGATATTAATATTATCCATGGCCTCTTGAATATGATCATTTTTGGGAGAATTCATAATCTCCCAAACTTGAGTGTGACGACCCAAAGGGTCATCACCTGTTTTCTCTTTCATTCCGTGCTTCCGAGGCCTTGAGAACCTCATTTTTACTTGCCTCGATTTGCGTGCGCAGTCCGGGCGCGTAGCCGGAAAGATTATATGTTAAATTCTGTGAAAAATTTAAAAATGTGGCTTTAAAATGATTAAAGTAGACTTTGGTCAACATTTTTGGTAAACGGACCCGAACCCGTGATTTGACGGTCCCGGAGGGTCCGTAGAAAAATATGGGACTCGGCATGTGCCCGGAGTCGAATTCCGAGGTCTAGAGCCCGAGAAAAGAATTTTTCTGTGAAATTGGTTTTCTGAAATTATTAAGGAAAATGGAAATGAAAATTAATTAAAAGACTGTGGTATCGGGCTCGTATTTTGGTTCCGACGCCCGGTACAAGTCTTATATATGGTTTAAGCACTTTCTGTGAAATTTGGTCGAAATCGGACGTCATTTGACGTGTTTCGGACCTAAATATCTAAGATTTGAAGTTTATGAAGTTAGAATGAAAAATGATGATTTTGGGGTTTGATTCATTGATTTTGATGTTGTTTTGGCGATTTGATCGCTCGGTTAAGTTCGTATGAGGTTGTTGAGTTAGTGTGTGTGTTTGGTTAGGAGCCCCGAGGGCTCGGGAGTGATTTGGAGGTGGTTCAGGGTGTTTTAAACTTAGGAAAAAGGATCAGATTTTGCTGCAATTTTGCACAGACTTTTGCTCTTTGCGATCGCGGCCTTTGGCTCGCGTTCGCACTGCTTTGTGACTTCCTTCATCGCGATCGCAATATAGTCCTCGCGTTCTCATAGCATTAGCTGACCCTGGGGGAAACCTTCGTCTTCGCGTTCGCATTAAGCATTCGCGAAGGCACAGCATTGCATTTTCCTTCACCGCGTTCGCGTAGAACAAATTTCAGGCCCCCAGTAATTAACTTTACGCGTTCGCATTTCCCTAATCGCGAACGCGATGCACCCAGCTTCCCCTTCATCGCGAACACGACCCCAGTGTCACGAACGCATAGAGTAAAATCCCCCAGTGATTTTTTAAAAAAAAACAGAACAGTACATACGGGTTTTTCTCAAAAATACTCACGAGCTCTCTTCTCTCCCAAGCTTTAGGGAGCTATTGAAGCCCCCATTCTTCAAGACCACTTGGGTAAGTAATTTCCTACTTATTTCCTTCATTATCCTTCATTAATTAGTAGGTTTCCAAGCTAAAATCACATAGATTAGGGTGGAAATTGGGGGAAAAGGTAGAGTTAGGGTTTTTCGATTTTCTTCGATTTAGACATCGTTTTGGGGTCGAATTTGAAAATAAATTGTATATTCGGGCTCGTGGGGGAATGGGTAACATGGAATTAGTTCGAAACTCGTATTTTGACCAAGCAGGCCCGGGGTCGATTTTGGAATTTTTGGAAGAAAGGTTGGGAATTCATATTTAGGCATTGAGTTTAGTTTGTTTAGCTATTATTAATATTTTAAGGTCATTATTTCATAGATTTGACCGAGTTGGAGCCGAATTCGAGGGGTAAAGCTACACTAGAGGCTTGAGTTAATTTTCGGAGCATTTGAGGTAAGTGTTTGGTCTAACTTTGGCTTAAGGGAATAGGAGTAGGGTCTTATTTGCTATTTGCTATGTGTCGAGTACGGTGTATAGGCATGGTGACGAGTATCTATACACTGGTGTCTAGCATGACCGTATGTCCTTATATTGAGATTATCCTGAATTGTTGTGATCCTTACATGCTTAATTGATGATTACTATATACTGTAAAGAGCATGAGACAGAGATTATGATTTCTAAACTTCGTGGAGCAATGGCTCGAGTTGTGTTACGGATTGAGAAGGTATATGATATGAAATGACTCTTTGGAGCGATGGTTCGAATGTTAAAGTGAACTATAAGTGAGAAGTGTAAGAAAGAGAAAGAGTTGATGGTTACTCCCTTGCCGGGACGTGTTATTGGTTTTGTTGATTTTCTCCCTTACCGGGATTTAATTGTGTTGTTATATCTCCCTTGCCGGGGTTGCTGTCACCAGTTGTTACCCCCCTTACCCCTTACTTGTGATTGTTGATTGGGTGAGGTTAGGTTATTTATGTATGGATCGGGTTGCACGCCGCAACAGTGATAATCGAGGATCGGGTTGCACGCCGCAACAACACTATATAATTGTGGATCGGGTTGCACGCCGCAACAACACTGTATATTTATGGTTCGGGTTGCACGCCGCAACAGTGGTGATTGAGGATCGGGTTACACGCCGCAATAGTATTGTATGTGATCGGATCGGGTTGCGCGCCGCAACAAATTATAGCTTAATTGTGTTTATTCCATATTTAAGTTTCTGTTGGCTGTTCTATCCTTTAATTTTAGACTTCCTGTTTTAACTGTTGCCTCCCCACAGCATGTTTCCCCCCCTCCTTTTGTAACTGCTTATTTCCTGTTTATTTTTCGCAATATATTTCATAACTGCACAGGTTTATCTGGTAGTCTGGTCTAGCCTCGTCACTACTTCGCCGGGGTTAGGCTAGGCACTTACCAACACATGGGGTCGGTTGTGCTGATGCTACACTCTGTGCATCTTTTTGCACAGATTCAGGAGCAGCTTTTGGGCCTCAGCAGTAGGATTTGATCGGGAGCTGACTTCAGTCCAGGAACTTTCGAGGTATCCTAGCTGACGTTCGCAGGCCGGAGTCCCTTCTATGTTATTAGTTTGTTTTCCTTGTACCGAGACAAACATTGATGTACTTCTATTCAGACTTGTTTTTAGCACTCTTTAGTAGTTCGTGAGTTAGTGACACCAGTCTTGGGTAGAGAAATGTTAAACTTCCACATTTGGTTTTCAGATATCTATGTTTTTAAGACTTCCGCTTTATTTTAAATGACTCGTATTATTATTATTGTTGAGATGTTATCAGAAAATGTTTTAACTACTTGGCTTGCCTAGCTCCGATAGTAGGCGCCATCACGACCCCCGATGGTGGGAAATCCGGGTCGTGACATTGAGGTACCCAATTTAAGTCTTTATACAAATATAAAAGTTAAACCCATTGGTTATCCATTATTTAAGTGGATAATGTGGATCTTATCCGTATTTTCTTCATTTTTAAAAAGTTTATTATCCAATCCATCTTTAGTGCATAATATAGATAGATAACTATTTTTTTTTTATCCATTTTGCCACCATTACCCCCACCAATCCTTTGGTGACTTTTGTTAAAAAGAAAAAGATTTGTTAGAATGAATTTAAAGGATTATTTCCTCTCATAATTTGGCATATATATGAAATTTGAAACATTGGGATGACAAAAAATAAGGTCATTTGGACTTGTGGAAATATTCCATGACTTTATGATATGAGGCAACGGGTAAGAGGTCAAAGTTTCCCTTTGAAAGAAACACGTAATGGTCGAGTAATCAATTTACTATTTTTCAGGAGCGAGTGAGTCTCTCTTACTAATAGAAACTAGGACTACATAAAAAGAAAGTTGTATTCACACGGGTACGCGCAAAAAACTCGGGTTCAACAATGAACCGCAACGGAAAAGGTGGATAAACCCAAATGGTTCCCATAACGGAGCCGGGTTGGCTGAGGGACGAGCCCTCTGGTCAAAAAGTTAATACGGACTCGGAACTATAGTGATTGAGTCTCAGAGAAAGAAACCTGAAGGTTCCATTTTCGGAACTTTTCACACGTGATTGTTATTTGTATTATTTTAAGCAGTATGTATATAATAATCATAGACAGTGAGAACACAATAAGTAATAGACTTTCAATCAATTTCCTCTCCTCTTTTCTTTCCGCAGCTTCTTTACAGTCAACACAATCATTCAAGCAAGTAGTGTATATATATAAAGACACAAGAATTATTCCTGACAGACAACAGATATCATTTTCGCACCAACTACTCTAAGGTAAGCTCTTTACAAGAACTCTTATCCCCTTAATTTGTCTTCCACAAATATCTATCTAAGATACTTATTGTGATTGGAATTTTATGTAGAGCCAAGATCTAATCATATATAAGAGAGAACTGATCATTAAGGAGACAGACTTCCCAATAATGGATATGTCATCGGCTACATGGTGGTCTGAAATGGTATGACAAAATAATATTTACTAATAGCTACAGTAGTTTTTATTGGTGAAATTAAAGTTCCCTATGATTTTACAAATTAACGTTTTATTTGATGACAAATACAGGAGATTATGGATATGAATGATCTTCAATACGTTGAACACTGCCAGTCGATGACCTCGTCATTAGATGAATTGCCTTTCAATAATAATTATCCCTTTTCCCCTTGCACCTATGGTATTCAGGCTGCTGGAATATTGGTAGAGGAGCCAGTTTTTGGAATGGGAACTGATCACCGAAATACCTATTTCTCTTCTCCTTCTCCTCCGCCTTCTTCTTCTTCCCCGAGCGTCATTTCTTTTTGCAACACCAACTCACCATCAATCCAAAACTACCAAGAAAACTTGAACAGCTCGGTCAAGACTGAGGTTCCATCAGGAATTACTACCATAAACTTCTCCTCTCAAACTTGTCCAGATTCTGATTTAGACGATAGCCAGCATCTATTCCAGGCCATGGGATTTGGCGCTGGCGATATTAATCAGAAGAAGAGTTATAGTAGAACGCCTTTGCAGGCACAAGACCACGTTCTCTCAGAAAGAAAACGAAGAGAACGCCTTACCCAGTGCTTCATAACTTTGTCTACCCTCATCCCTAACCTAAAGAAGGTACTATATATATTTTCTCTTCTTTCATGATTCTATATATGTTAATAGCTAATTACTCAAAAATCTTGATATGTAGTACTTTAATTGTTTGTTCTTTTAAAAAACTATCTTGATGAAGTGCATGCTTCATATCTTAATTAATTACCTCCGATCGCCACTTTGTTTAAGAATTATATTCTATAGCAATTCCGAATTTATACTCCTGGTTGAGATTGATTGTGTCCAACGGCGGATGTGTAGTGTTAGCATGGGTTCAGTTGAACTCCCAATTTTCCCTCTAGACCATAGATATATACATGTGAAAATATAAACATTATTGTTTTGAACTCGTATATTCAAAGAACTTTTAACATCTTGAGCCCATTAGAATTAAATCTGGAATTCATCTCTAATTGTGTGTTTGTTATTCTTCTAACAGTTGGACAAGGCATCAATACTTGGAGATGCGATAAAATATATAAAACAACTGGAAAATCAAGTAAAAAGCCTTGAGGAAGAAACAAAGAAATTTAGCGAGGAACCAGTGGTTGCAGTTAAGAGAAGTCGCCTGCTCTCAACTTATGACAACTCCTCATCTTCTGATGAAAACTCCAACACTAGAAGGACCAACAAATCAGTCCCAGAGATTGAAGTTAGAGCTGCAGATGGGAATGTTTTGATTAGAATTTATTGCAAAAAGCAAGCGACGATAATAAAGGAAATATTCAGCCAAGTAGAGAAGTTCAATCTCAGTATCATTAGTAGCAGTGTCATGCCTTTTGGCGACATCAGCACCTACATAACCATTGTTGCTAAGGTACTAACTTAGTTCTTTAAATTTTATTTAACTTTCATTTACGTCCAATATAATTGCATTGTTTTGCTAATATTTTGAACAAAAAATTGAAACAGATGGATCATCAGCTAAACATGACAGCAGAATATGTAGCTAAAAGAATACGTGAGACTATAATGAAACTCGTCAGCAGCCATATTGACGTTTAACGAAGCCAGCTCCAGATTTTCAGACGTTAATGTATTAAGTGATAATGTTAAATTTAGAATTTATAGGGTGGGTCTCATGACTTGGTTTTTAGGAGGTTTTCATTATTGTGGACTGGGGCTTTGCTTCTCTTTTTTTCGGGTCACAAGTTGGGACCCGTTTAACAATTGCCCCACTTGCTACAATTGAGGATGTCACCCTCTATTTTGACAAGTCATGGAATTCCACTAAGTGGTCTTCTTTTGTTCTCCTTTGGGGGGGGGGGGGGGGGTACGTGCTACAGACCATGCACGTTTTGACGTTTGTTTTTTTTTTTTTTTTTTTTTTTTTTTTTTTTTTTTTTTTTTTCTTATTGTTTTTGGGCTTTAGGTAACTAATTTTTGGCCTTTGTTGTATAATATATACTTTTTGTCTACATGTCTTCGTGGTGTAATAAAACATGTTTATGGATTTAGCGAAACCCTTGTCTTTACGTTGGATATATCAATGTCACCGTGCAAGCAGCTAGTCGATTTCTTTTTGTGCTTCTCTCATTGAATAAATTTTGATCAAATTAATTGAAGTCTATAAATTTTTGACATAAACCCCAATTTATCAAAGAAAATTTGTTTTCAATGTCCAACTGACCATAAAATTTCCACTTTCTAATTATTGAATTTATAAATACGCCATTTACTCTATAAATAATGAAATAATGAGATGAGCTATGCTCCCAATTTGCAAAAGTTTATCTCGAGAAACGAATACTTCAAGTGTATTTTGGGAATCTGGCCATTTTCAGATCTCCAACAAATATGCCCTTGCAATATAAGGCTAGTTGCATTTAATTAAAAATGATTGTTTGTCTACACAATACGGATCCAACTCCTCTCCATTTCTCAGTGTCTCCATTTCTCCAAGTTCTTACTTGGATGTAAGACACATGTCTTATTTATAAATTAATGGTTTAGATTTAATTAGCTAAAGATCATAAGCCTTAACCATAATTAGATAATACATATATTCTATATACTTGCTATCAAAAGATTTAGTGAGCCCATAATTCTAGGTACTAAGTTCAAATATTCAAGATCTGATACTATATTAAATCAACAAGAATTATGTTTTAAGCAATTAAGATTTTCAATATCCACATAGTTCTCCAAAATATTCAAATTCATGTCATCTTCAATTTCTTTCTCCTACATGTCTTTATCCCTCTTCTCAACTACTTTCTCCTGTTCCAACCAATTTTAGCAGCGTATTCTTTCGTAGTATTCATATGCATGTCTAAATGAATCAAATTTTATCCCAAGGTTTATAAGTACAAAGGAATAAGAAACATCCATATGTTAAATTTGAAATGTAATCACAAATCTACCACTGAAAAGGAGAAAGTAGGACAATAATCACAATTCAAAACTCTCTAATACATGGTACTGCCAAGAATAAAGCTTAATTTAATTTCCAGTTAAAATTAGATTGAGTTTTTAAATAATTAATTCAAATGAATTTTTTTTTTTTAAAAAGGATTGAACTCTAGAATAATAAAAAGAAAATTGTGAAATAAAAAGGTAAATTTACTACGGTAGATTGCAACTTAAATTTTTAAAAGAATTGACATGGTGGTAAAAAGAATTTCGGGATAACTTTGGGCGCCAGAAATAGATTTGTAGGAAGGAATATCAAAATTTCTGAAAATTATATATGGAATATCTATTATTTTAACCATGGTTAATGCTTTGTTTTAGTTAATTAAATTTAGACCATTGATTTTAAAATGATATATGTGTCTTTTATCCAAGTAAGAACTTGGAAAAATGGAGGTAATAGAAAATGGAGAGGAGTCAAATCCACACAATACTACTCGCAACGTTAATGTTTGCTGTAAAAATTTGAAATGGATGTTGTATGGCGAGGCATTGCTTTTGTAGTTCCTTTTGTTTTTTGTTATATCTTTTTAAGTTTCAAGATACAAATGTGTGCTATGATTAACAGATCGATGAGCAGTAATTGCATGAACCGCCATGAAAAATCTTTTAGTACTAGCTGGAAATCATATGAAAATTAAATTGACCAGCTCGCAGTTACTAAATGAGAAATTAATTATTTAATTAATTAATTATTCCGGTCTATATTACCACAACGACAATGGGATTTGGCCAACCTCAGAATCTTAAGTAGAAAACGAAAAAAAGATAAAGTGGAGCCTATTCATATTCTCCCGTACGGTATAATATTAAAATTCCAAACAAATAAATTTTCATGTCTTCCTTTCTCATCCATCTAAGCTTTTAAAGGAAGTGCACTAAGATAAGTTGACAAAAATATCGATGCGGGAAAAAAACCATTCCTACACCTTATTCACTTTTTTCATTTTATGTTTCCCACCATTCTGTTTTTCTTGTTTTGTCTTTGAAAGTTCCAACCTTTCTTTTCCGATACTTCTTGACATTTTGACTTAGGTCGAGGGCTTTGATAAGTGAAATTTTTTATTTCTAATCGGAAAATGAAGCTGTTTATGATATACTACTATTGTACTAATAAACTCACTATATAGCCTACGACGCTTTTCACAAGCGTTAAAAACTTCGTTTACATTTGATATTTGTACCAAATTGATCAATGCAATAAAAATGTCTTGCATATAAACGTTTATCATTAATTTAGTCACTGTCATTTTAGAAAACATAATTCGTAGGAGTCAGTTTGGAAGCTGTAGTAGCCCTTTGTTGACCTAGACAGCCATGGCAGAAGAAGAAGAAAGTCGGTGAAGAAAAAATGAGAGCTTCATTCTCTGTATTGAAAGAAAAACTGTTCCAACTGATTCTCTAAGCTACTGTACATATAACTAACTTCTATTTATATTATTCACTAACTAACTAACTACACCATATTAAATTAACTACTAAATTGTACAGCTGTTTCTTCTACACTCCCCCTCAAGCTGAGGGATGAAAGTAGACTCTTCATTCCCAGCTTGCAGAGTAAGTAATCATGTTGTGGACTGCATAGACCTTTGGTGAAGATATCTTCCAGTTGCTCTCTTGTACCAATATGCTGAGTTTGAATCATCCCTTCTTGAATCTTTTCCCTTAAAAAATGACAGTCTATATCTATGTGTTTGGTTCTTTCGTGAAAAATAGGATGAGCTGCAATTTGAATTGCAGCTTTACTATCACAGTGAAGTTGAACTGGAAGCTCAACTGATACTCCCAATTCTTCATATAATCCAACCAACCACTTTATTTCTGCAACAGTAGTGGCCATGCTTCTGAATTCTGCTTCAGCTGAGCTTCATGAAATTGTTCCTTGCTTCTTTGATTTTCAGGAGATTAAGGCATCTCCAAACTTCACATCATAACCTGTAACTGATTTTCTTGTCTCTACACAAGCTCCCTAATTTGAATCACAGAAGGCAACGAGCTTTTGACTGCCAGTTGATGGTAGAAATAGGCCAAGACCAGGATTGTTCTTAATGTATCTGATAACTCTCAGAGCAGCATCTAGATGGGACTGCTTGGGAGCATGCATAAACTGACTCAGAACCTGTACCACAAATGCTATGTCAGGCCTAGTCATGGTCAAATACAACAATCTTCCTACTAATCTTTGATATCTACTTCTTTCTTCAAGCAACATGTCATCAGACAAGCCCTCCTTGTTGAACAACTTATCAAACTCTATAGAAGTAAGCTTGTGATTAAATTCCAGTGGAGTGAGTGCTGGTTTTCCTACTGATAGGCCAGACTCAGATAGCAGCTTGATGATGGACTATAATTACGTATTTTAGTCGATTATTACACTCTAATTTACTACACTTTAGTTGAGTTTGCGCTTTAATCGCTAGTGTTTTGCACTAATTGTGTGTTTTATGCCTTGTAGGGGTGATTCCGAGCTATGTAGATGTTATGGAATGAATTCAAGTGATTTGGAGCTTTGAAGTCTGAGTAAGAGCCCAAGGAATTAAGCCGGGATCGTATTCGGGAATCAACGGATGATAGAACAACAAAACAAAGAATCAAGTAGGCATATTGCGCACTGTCTAGTAAAATGCACGTAAATTTTTGTTAAGAACTCCATTTGGGCTCCACAATATATGGTTGGGAAGCTAATTCAAAGGGCTACAACTTTCATGTTTTACGTCTTTCCAAACTCCAAACGAAACAGGGTGAAAAACGCGATCGAAATCGCGACCACGGACCTGAGGCGGGCTGAGGCAGTAGCCTTGCAATGTACCGCGTCCGTACCGCGGTTGACCGCGGCCGCGGTAGTCCAGACGTGAAATATTATCCTTTTTCGCGTAAGATAAGGTATAATTATTTGGGCCCGACCCTATTTGGTATATATACATGGAAAAATGGTATTTTTAAGGAGGAGACCAACTTTTGACATAATTTAGACCTAAGGAGGCGGAGGAGACCAATTTTTGACACAGATTCAACCTAAGGAGGCAGAGACACAATATGAGCAAGGCGGGGAATTCTTCAACGAGTTTTTCCTTCCTCTTCCTATTTTTTCATTGTTGGTTATGACTTTTAGTATTGTAGTTTTACATACTATTATGAATAGCTAATTTGTTATCTAGGGTTTTGATAAAACCTTTTGTAGGATAAATTCTTGTTATGTTTTTATATAATTGAGCCGTTGGATTTCTCTACTTG
Organism: Nicotiana attenuata; assembly: GCF_001879085.1. Taxonomy (NCBI): domain Eukaryota; kingdom Viridiplantae; phylum Streptophyta; class Magnoliopsida; order Solanales; family Solanaceae; genus Nicotiana; species Nicotiana attenuata. The sequence goes on from NW_017670957.1 coordinate 271,819, forward strand.
TTCAACTACGTGTTTGTTGTTGTTGATTGAATGGCCATCAATTGACTGTGCCTATTTAGTGTGTACTGCTCGAGAGAGAGTACATATTTAGGTAGTTGTTGAACAACATCACTCCTAACGTATGTGAGAAATCAATACATTGGGTTTAAAGGTAGGCTTAGAAATAACAAAGCCTTGACGTGGTCATAATGAGCGGTTAGATAAAGCCAACTAGCGTAGTTCGAGAGAATATGTCTAGTAAATTGTTGTAGTTGCTCGAGAGAGAATTACGGCACCTAAAGTGCTCACGATCAGTAGAGAATATATCAGCGAAATTGTAGGGAACATAGCTGTAAGGATTTCGACAAATTGGGGAAATCATAACTCTAGACCTCCTTAATTTAGTCTCCAACCCTTTGTCTTGTTAGTTGATAATTTTACCGCTTTGTAGTATTTGCTAGTTAATTAGTTAGAAATATAAATCTCAATCTATATAATTTAGAAAATTGTTCAATCTTGTCTTCTTAGTGATATTGAACAGATACAGCTAAGCCTTAGTTCTCTGTGGGATTCGACTCCGGACTTTTAGACCGGATTATATTTGCAGCGACCGCTTATCCTTTTTAGGACTAGAGTTGGGCGTGATCAAATTTTGGCGCCGTTTCGGCGAACTAACGGTGTAGTTGTAGTTGTATATATCGCTAGGGTTCAAGTTAGAACTTTTATTTTTTTTTTTGTTTTTTTTCTTGTATGTTTTTTTATAACTGTTGATTTGAGAAACATGACATCTTGGAATTGTTGGAATTTAGGTGTAGATAATTCTATTATTGATCTCCATGCATATTGTGAAGGAAACCACCCGTGGCAAAATTTTCAAAATGTTCCTGAGAGCGAGTTACGTGCACTAACTCAATCTTATTTGTGGAATGTATGTGATGTGTGTGGTGGTAAAAATGGTCACTTTTATGGTTGTGCTTATATTTCTTATCCTCCCCCAACCCCTTACTATGATGGTTCTACCTTTTCTTGTGAAGTTAACAGGAACAAAGAGCCTGGGGATGCGGACGTGAAGGAGATCAAGGATATGTTAAAGTGCTTTCTGAAACAAAATAATAAAAAAAAATTGCAGATAGGAAGGTAAGAGGCAACTATTCGCAACTTGGAGGCTGAATTGAGTCAAGTGGTTGGAGCTTTTAATACTCAACAAGCCAATATTGAGGATAGTAGCCAATAAAAGCATGAATTTGAGGTGTTAATTGGGGAGGTCAGAGTAGAACATCAACAACCTAACCAACTACAATTTGAGGATGTTAATGTTGAAGAAGTGAAACTAGAGCCAGCCAAGGACTTTGAGGATATAAATTTTGTTGACTCTAGTATCATTGATGTTGAGGATGTTGAAAGTCCTGAAGTTCATGTGTTTGAGTGCATTGGTCCACACTCCAAGCATTTTTCCACATTATGTTTGGATGATGATATGGAAATAGAGTCATCCGAACCAATTGAAGAGTCAAGGAATGAGGAATAAGGTGCATATATTCTGGAATTCTTCTTGCCAGAAAGTCAGGATTACATACCTCATACAAAGGCCAAGGAGTGCAGAATACTATATTATTTCCTTGGGCCAGTTAGATTCGTTCCACCACCCCATGACCATAATCATAACCTTGAATCAAAACTTGGGGTTCAATTCATAAGCTCGAGGCGGAGGCAAAAAGTGATTCACGTCGTGCCGCGACGTTAAATCAAGCGCTTGTTGGGAGGCAACCCAGCTTTATTTTTTTTATTGTTAATTTAGTTTATTTATTTATTTATTATTGTATTATTCTTGTAGTGTCGATTTTTGATTTCTAGGAACATGGAAAGCAAAGCTATTGGAAGAATGCAACAACAAACCAAAGGGTTGGAACTAAGTGTGAGGTACCCGCACGAAGGACCAAGCTTGGGAGAAGTCTGAGTACCCCATGAGTTGTTAGTGCTTCGGCCTTTGGCCTACCAGGGAGTCTCTTTTACCCTTTTATTAGTTATGGTGTGCATTGGGGACAATGCATAATTTTAAGTGTGGGGTGAGGAGATTGTCTGGGTGACTTTCTATGCTATTTTAGTTGTGTTAGTTTAATTGAATATTTTTTTTATTTTTTTTAGAAAAACGAGAAAAAATGGTTTGGACTTTTCTCGACGATGGATCTATTAGACAATTTTCTTGAGGGATTTAAGTCTAAAGAAAAAAAAACAAAAAGATTTTCTGTTGTTATGTAGTGTAGCAATTACCCCTTGGTTTTTCTTTGTGCCGCGGTTCTTTTTCAAGGGTTTTATTTGAACCGGGTGTAGTTAGTTTTTTTTAGGAATAGGAGCCATTGTGTTGTGTTTTGAAATGAAGCAATATCCTTTGACTTTGTTATGCCTTGAGAATAGTAAGTACTTTGGCTGTGACACTTAGGCTCAGTTTTTGACTCTTGTATAAGTACCTTAAATTGTATGATTTTAACTTTGCTTAACTGCTTTGACTAGAGTGTCTTGATGAGTCCAATCCTGAGTGAGTTATGTGCCATGTGTGTGTGAGGTTTGTGTGTTATTCTGTGCATTGCATTTGATGCCTAGAACTTGCCCTGTGTGTTTGCAAAGCGGAATAGTAGTTTTGTTCAGTCTTGGAAGTGATATAGGCGTTTCTTTGTTGAGCCAGATATGTATATCTTACCCACCTAATTGTTATGTATTGTAGTTAACCCCTTTGAGCCTGTAATCTTGTTTCTTTGGCAACCACATTACAAGCCTTACCCATTTGTTTGAATTAATCATCTATTTGAACCTTTTAACCTCTCATGAGCACTTGAATTATTATGAACTATGTAAAAGTTAAAGTGTAGGGTGGTTGGTTTGGCTTTTGAGTGGAGCTAATTAAATAAGGAGAAAGTTGCACTGTTGTGAAAAAATAAGAGCCACTTGAATTGGAAAAAAAAGAAAAAAAGAAAAAAATAGTTTGATTGTTGTGAAAAAAAAATATTCCTTGATAAGTGGTGGCTTTTGATGTAAGTGTGCTTAAAGAAGAATGGGTAGTATAGATTGATGTGAAGGTGGAGTTTTGGTTTGACATAAGTATGAGACTTGAATGTTAAAGTATATGTATTAAAGTGCTTAGGGAGGTGTAGTCACTCTTATATCTAAATGTATCATACCCGTCTCGCAGCCTACATTACAACCAAATAAAGTCCTACTTGATCCTAGATTGAATGAGCTCGATTAGTAGAGTAATACACTACGGGCAAGCCTATGGTGCATCTTTTGTGGCATATGAATGTTATTTCTGAGAGTGAGTGAATTCTTTTTATCTTGAGTTCCTAAGTGTTCTTAAATTTTATTGTGTGGAACTACTCTCTTTTGTTATGTGAGGGCACTTGATTCATGAAGGGAAGGTAATGTCAGTGATCTCTATGTTAGAGTAAGTGGGTGAGTTGTGAATAATGCGTGGTACTTGTGAGTCAAATCTTGAGGTGAAGATGTTACGCTTTTGTGCTTAGTCTATTTTAAATACTCTTGGTGTCATGAGTTAGGAGAATTGTTTAAAAAGGTCGTGTCTATATAAAGTGTAATTTGATTGCACGAGGACGAGCAATGGTTTAAGTGTAGGGTGTTGATGATAGACTATAATTACGTATTTCAGTCGATTATTACACTCTAATTTACTACACTTTAGTTGAGTTTGCTCTTTAATCGCTAGTGTTTTGCACTAATTGTGTGTTTTATGCCTTGTAGGGGGTGATTCCAAGCTATGTAGATGTTATGAAATGAACTCAAGCGATTTGGAGCTTTGAAGTCTGAGTAAAAGCCCAAGGAAGTAAGCCGGGATCGTATTCGGGGATCAACGGATGATAGAGCAACAAAACGAAGAATCGAGTAGGCATATTGCGCACTGTATATTAAAATGCACATAACTTTTTCTTCATAACTCCATTTGGGCTCCACAATATATGGTTGGAAATATAATTCAAAGGTCTACAATTTTCATGTTTTACGTTTTTCCAAATACCAAACGAAACAGGGTGCAAAACGCGGTCGAAACTACAACCGCGGACCTGAGGCGGGCTGAGGCAGTAGCCTTGCAATGTACCACGTCCGTACTGCAGTTGACCGTGGCCGCGGCAGTCCAGACGTGAAATATTGTCCTTTTTCGCGTAGGAGAAGGTATAATTGTTTTCCCGACCCTACTTGGTATATATACATGGAAAAATGGTATTTTTAAGGAGGAGACCAACTTTTGACATAATTTAGACCTAAGGAGGCGGAGGAGACCAATTTTTGACACAGATTCGACCTAAGGAGGCAGAGACACAATAGGAGCAAGGCGGAAAATTCTTCAACGAGTTTTTCCTTCCTCTTTCTATTTTTTCATTGTTGGTTATGACTTTTAGTATTGTAGTTTTACATACTATTATGAATAGCTAATTTGTTATCTAGGGTTTTGATACAACCTTTTGTAGGATAAATTCTTGTTATGTTTTTATATAATTGAGCCGTTAGATTTCTCTACTTGTTCAACTACGTGTTTGTTGTTGTTGATTGAATGACCATCAATTGACTGTGCCTATTTAGTGTGTACTGCTCGAGAGAGAGTACATATTTAGGTAGTTGTTGAACAACGTCACTCCTAACGTATGTGAGAAATCAATATATTGGGTTTAAAGGTAGGTTTAGAAATAACAAAGCCTTGACGTGGTCATAATGAGCGGTTAGATAAAGCCAACTAGCGTAGTTCGAGAGAATATGTCTAGTAAATTGTTGTAGTTGCTCGAGAGAGAATTACGACACCTAAAGTGCTCGCGATCAGTAGAGAATACATCGGCAAAATTGTAGGGAACATAGCTGTAAGGATTCCGACAATTGGAGAAATCATAACTCTAGACCTCCTTAATTTAGTCTCCAACCCTTTGTCTCGTTAGTTGATAATTTTACCGCTTTGTAGTATTTGCTAGTTAATTAGTTAGAAATATAAATCTCAATCTTTATAATTTAGAAAATTGTTCAATCTTGTCTTCTTAGTGATATTGAACAGATACAGTTAAGCCTTAGTTCTCTGTGGGATTCGACTCCGGACTTTTAGACCGGATTATATTTGTAGCGACCGCTTATCCTTTTAAGGACTAGAGTTGGGCGTGATCACAGCTCAAGTGCATATTTCCTCTGACACATATGGATGCCTTTCTCTGATCTTGAAAATTTTATGCCAAGGAAATACTTCAATTCTCCTAAGTCTTTCATCTTAAACTTGTTTTGCAAGTCCCTTCTAGCCTTCTCAATCAAGTTTAGATTATTGCTAGTCACAAGCAGATCATCAACATAAACAAGAACAATCACCAAATCTGTTCCCTTCTTGTGTGTGAACAAGGAATAGTCATAGTGTGACTGTACAAATCCTAAATCTGTTAAAGCTTCTGTCAGCTTTAAGTTCCACTGTCTAGGAGCCTGTTTATGTCCATACAAGGACTTATTTTACCTGCACACCTTCTGACATTCCCCTTGGCTTGAAAAGCCATCAGGAATGTGCATGTAGACTTCTTCAAAAAGATCTCCCTGCAAAAAAGCATTATGAACATCCATATGAAACACATACCAATGAGAAGCAGTAGCAAGAGCCACTATAGACCTGACTGTGACCATCTTAGCTACTGGGGAGAATGTTTCAATGTAGTCCAACCCTTCCTGCTGGCTGTAGCCTTTGGCAACCAACCTGGCTTTATATCTTTTCACTTCTCCTGTGGACTTGTACTTGACCTTGAATACCCACTTGCACCCTATAGGAACTTTGTTAGGAGGAAGATCTACAATTGTCCAGGTATGATTGCTCTCAAGAGCTGAAATTTCAGACTTCATGGCATCTACCCATAATGGATCAGAACTGGCTTCAACATAGGTATTGGGTTCTATAATTGATGAATAAGCAGCTAGAGAAGCCCTGTACGCAGGAGTGAGATGGTCATATGTCACATAGTTTGATCGTAGATATGTGTAAGAGGAAGATTTTTGGGTAACAATATAATCTTCCAACCATATAGGAGGCCTTGATTCCCTGGAGGATCTTCTAGGTTGTACTGGCTGAGGAGAGGGATCCCTTGCAAAAAATGATGGAAGAGACTGAGTAGCATCATCAGAAGTGAAATTTGGAGGAGAATGTAATGGAGTAGATACAGTAGAAGACTCAGGAGGATCAGGTTCAACCAGTTGCACCACAGGGAATATAGGAGAAAGACCATTATTTTTGTGCTTGAAGGGGAAGATGTCTTCTTGAAAGACAGTGTCTCTGCTTACAAAGAATTCCTTGGAGGCTAAGTCATAGAGATAATACCCTTTTTGAGTTGTGGAGTATCCAAGGTGGACTGCTGGAATTGCCCTTGGACTGAACTTATCACCCTTCTTGACAATGGTAGCATAACACAAGCTACCAAATACTCTGAGATGCTGTAAGGAAGGAGACTTGTTGAACAATTTGTGGAAAGGTGACTTACCTTTCAATAACACAATAGGCAATCTGTTGAGCAAGTATATTGCTGTGGAAACACACTCTCCCCAAAAACTTAAGGGTACAAAGGCTTGAAATCTTAGTGCTCTTTCCATGTCTAGGATATATCTATGTTTCCTCTCTACAACACCATTTTGTTGTGGTGTATATATACAAGAACTTTGGTGTACAGTCCCACACTCCTTAAGCAAAGTATTCACCTGATCATTGAAAAATTCTGTACCATTGTCTGTTCTGAGACATTTCACTCCACAGTCAAATTGAGTTCTGACGTATATGAGGAAGTCCTTTAGCACTGCAACAGACTCTGCCTTAGTAAGCATTAGGAAGAGTCATGTATATCTAGAAAAATCATCTACTAGAGTCAAGAAATATCTCCTACCATCATGTGTGGGAACCTTATAAGGGCCCCATACATCAGCATGCACAAGATCAAAGGGCTTAGCAGAACATGTAGTACTAAGACTGAAAGGTAGTCTTGCCTGTTTAGCAATAGGACATACAGAACACATGTGATTATTCAATGGAGAGTTACACAGGCTTTCAATATTCCTCAACACTCTTAAAGGAGCATGTCCTAGTCTTCTATGCCAAAGAGACAAATCAACAGTCTTAGTTCTATTATTGGAACTAGCTTCACTTATTGAACTTGAAATGGTATTTACAGATGATTGACTGATGAGATCCTTATTTTTAAAGAGTTGCTGTAAGTCTCCTCTGTTCCTCAGAATGTACAGGCCATCCTCTTCTCTACCAATCCCTATCACCTTTCCACTTGAGAGTTCCTGAAACACACAGAAGTCAGGAAAGAATGCTGCACAACATTGTAATTCCTTAGTGATCTTTGATACTGATAATAGATTATATTTGAATTCAGGTATATATAAGACTTCTCCAATTGTTTTGTCATGGAATATATGAGATTCTCCTGTCTTAGTGATAGTCACTTGCTCTCCAGTAGGTAGATGTACCTTATTTTTACCCATTTGAGACAGTTCTTTGAATTTGTGAAGCAAGCCTAACTGATGTACCATGTGATTTGTAGCCCCTGTGTCTACTATCCAATTATGGCTTCCTAGACTAGACATTAGAGCAGTAGGAATACCTGTTGTTCCCACTTGAGCTGCATTAGCCACAGGTTCTCCTTCTTTCCCTTGCTTAGCATTTGCAGAATCTAATTGTATTGTTCTGAAGCGAAGAACTAAACTGGAGCTGGTGGTGCTGTTTGTTGAGATGATCTTTAAGCTTCAAATCCCTGATTTTCTGCACCATACACATTGTTAGCATAAGTGTTTGGAGTGCCTCCTTTCTTCCTGTATTTGAAATCAGCTGGATATCCATGCAGCTTGTAGCAGTTGTCCCTTGTGTGACCCTTAAACTTGCAGTAGTCACATTGAAGTGCAGACCTTCCAGAACTGTAGGTTGGCTTAGCTTTGTAATTGATGTTACTGCCACTAGAATTGTTGCCATTGTTAATTCCTCTATTGCTTAGTAGAGTAGTTGCATCATTGCCATCAACACTGATGCTAGTGTTAAGTCCACCACTGCCACTTCTCCTTTGGATTTCTACATTCATTATCATAGCATATGCTTGGTTTATGTTTGGTTAAGGCCTTGTCATAAGAATATGATCCTTGGCATTCTCATAGGAATCAATCAGTCCTGTTAAGAACTTATATAGCTTTTGCAATTGATAATGTTCAGCATGTTTTACAGACTCTGGACATCCACACGAAGGAGGAAGTGCTAGAGTTTCATACTCATCCCACAATTCCCTAAGTTTCGAAAAGTACACATATACAGAAGATATGCCTTGAGTTAATGCAGCAATCTCTTTATGTAGATAACAAGCTCTAGAGGCATTCACTTTATCAAACCTCTCTTTGAGATCTTCCCACACCATATGAGCATCAGATGCATAAATCACAGTACTAATTAGACTAGGAGATACTGTGTTCATTATCCAAGCTAGAACAATAGCATTGCATCTGTCCCAGAGTTCATGTAAGGTAGAATCATACATTTCTCTTCTACAGGTTCCTAAAACAAAACCTAGTTTATTTTTACCATGTAAAATAATCTTCATTGACCGACTCCAAATTGAGTAATTTTCAGAACCTTGAAGTTGAATTGAGATAAGAACAGATCCTTGAGTATCTGAAGGATGAATATACAGAGGATGTTTATGATGTACCAGATCTGGAGGAAGTAGTGCTTGAGCCTGAGTTGCAGTCGCCATAGGAGGAGTTGAAGTCGAGGTTCCATCATCGATTTCCATTGTAGACAGTATAGGTCGTATCCCTCTCCTCTAAATGAGATGATTTAGATCGCAAATGACTCAATTTCAACTGAAATTGACACTAAGCAAGCGAACCCTAACTTCAAGGAAATTGCTGGAAAAATTGAAAGGAACAGAGAAAAGAGATAGAGAAAAGGAAGCTATTAACCAGCGATCTTCCTCTCCTGAAGCTGCTGAGTTACTCGATCTAGCCTTAAAGCTCTGATACCATGTTGAGCTAGGCAGCCATGGCAGAAGAAGAAGAAAGTCGGTGAAGAAGAAATGAGAGCTTCATTCTCTGTATTGAAAGAAAAACTATTCCAACTGATTCTCTAAGCTACTGTACACATAACTAACTTCTATTTATACTATTCACTAACTAACTAACTACACAACATTAAATTAACTACTAAATTGTACAGCTGTTTCTTCTACACCATTCCTACCCTTTTGGAAGTTAGCCAGAACTTTAGGTTCAAAAATATTTCTGGAGTGAGTTAGGAACCACACTCATTTTACTAGGTCTGATAATTAGATTCCACAGCCCTTGGGATATAGTATCATTTGTATTTCCATAACATAGCGTCTGTCACGACCCTAGTTCACCGACTGTGAACATGTCATGACGGCACCTAGTCCCCACGACCAGGTAAGCCTAATATTGTGGAAATATAATAATTGCGGAAAAATAGAGGAAACCAAATTAAATACTAAAAGAAACTGTACTGAATGTCGCTCGGCATGTACAACTCAATATCACAAGTTCAAAATAATCCCCAAAACCCGAAAACTCACGGGCAACACAGGCTACAGAAGCGAAAAGTAAAGGCTCCAAACTCCAGAATATCTAACAACCGGAAGAAGAAAAACTAAGTACTAGAGATAGAGTAAGAGGGAGACTCGTCGGTCTGCGGACGCAGCAGATCTACCTCGAAGTCTCCGTAGTCCTCCTGCCTCACTGATAGTGCGCCTGAGTAGAGGTACCTGGATGATCTGCACATGAAAAACATGCGCAATAAGGGCATGAGTACACCACAGCGGTATTCAGTAAGTGCCAAGCCTAACCTCGGTTGGGTAGTGACGAGGAAGGTCAGGGCCATACTGAGACAAAATATAGTAATAACAATAATTAACAGTATGATAATCTGATAGAAATAATAAATACAGCAGTGAAATAAGGCAGGTCAACGAGACAATAGCAACCACAAAAGGACAGAGCAAACACAGAGTAAATACAACTCAATACCAATGATAACAATGAGGGTCTCCCAGGATAACGTCCTGTAGCCCTTTCCTCAACTGTCCAGTGGATCTCCCGGGGTACCGTCCCGTAGTCCAACTCATATACCAAACCGAAGGATCTTCCGGGATACCATCCCGTAGTCCAACCATCAAAATGCAGGGGGATCTATCGGGAATCTAACCCGCAGTCCCAAAGTAAAAGTGCAGGGGGATCTACCGGGAATCGAACCCGTAGTCCCAAAGTAAACAAACAAGGGGGGGGGGGAGGGGGAGGCTACCGGAATCCCACATCCGTATTCCCAATGTAAATGTGAAACCACAGCCAGAAACAAACCAAGGAATAAAGTACGAAAGACAGAGCAACAGATAGAATTAGCCTAGCATGCTTCACGTAGTACAGTCAAACAACTTAAGCAATTAGGCAGTTAAGTCAGCTAAACATGCTTTCCAAATCTAGCACAAGTATAATTTCAAGTAGGGTAAGGCAAGTAGGAAAGAAAGCTAAATATCAACAACTTAAGTGAAACCCGGATTTTCATCAATCGGCTCAAGTACGCGCTCGTCACCTCACGTACAAGGCACTCAAATATCAAGAAAACAATCCTAAGGGGAAAAGTCCCCCACACAAGGTTAGACAATCCACTTACCTCGAACCGGCTCGATATCAATAGAAACCACGCCTTTGCCACGAGTATCCGACTCCAAATGGCCCAAATCTATTCAATTCAATTACATATCGTAAATAATATTGCAAACAACTGATTCCGCTATTAAAATTAAAGCTAGGGCACGAAAATAGATAAAATGACCAAAATGCCCCTAAAGAGAACGTCTCGGAATCGAATAATTTTCACATTTTTAGAACCCTCGTACTCTCACGAGTCTAACCATATAAAAATCTCCCAAATCGGAGGTCAAATGCCCACTCAAAACTCAATAGTCTAGCCAATGAAGTTTTACCCCAAATTATCCAATTTTTGGTCCAAAATTCGAATTCCCATGATGTATTTAACTATATAATGATGAAATATAACAAAAAGGGATCAAAGAAACGTTACCCAATGATTTTCTCCTCAAAACCCACTCAAAATCGCCTTCTCCCGAGCTCTCAGTCGATTTTTCAAACTTATGAAATTAAACCCTCGAAATTGCTATATCTGAACAGTGAATACCGCTTCTGCGGTCCCGCCTATGCGAAACACTGGCCGCTTCTGCGGCTCCCTTTAAAAACCCCAGCTTCCGCTCCTGCGGTTCCCATCTCGCAGAAGTGGATCCGCTTCTGCGAAAATCCTACCGCTTCTGCAGTTTCCTGGAGGGTGACCAAAAGTCGCTTCTGCGACGTCCAAGGCCGCTTCTGCGACTCCGCTTCTGCGGTTCCCAGGTCGCAGAAGCGAAAATACCAGAAAGAAAAATACCAGCTGCTGCAACACTTAGAAATTTTCTCCGTTAATCACCCGAAATCATCCCGAGGCCCCTGGGACCTCAACCAAAAGCACCAATACCACCTAATACCTTATTCGAACTTGTACCAATCCTTAAAACACCTAAAACAATACCGGAAACCGATTTAACCAAAGATTCAAGCCTAAGAACTTCAAATTTCTTCCAAATACGATTTCGATCAAAAACCTAACCAAAACACGACCGAGTGACCTGAAATTTTGCACACACATCCCAAATGACATGGCGGAGCTACTGTAACCTTCGGAATTCCATTCCGACCCTCGGATCAAAAACTCGCTATTGGACCGGAACTTCAAAAATACAAACTTCGGCATTTCAAGCCTAAATGAGCTACGGACTTCCAAAATACATTCCGAACATGCTCCCAATCCCGGAATCACCTAACGGAGCTAACGGAACCATCGGATTTCCATTCCGAGGTCGTCTTCACACTGTTCCGACTACGGACCATTTTTCAACACTTAAGCTCTCATTTAGGGACTAAGTGTCCCAAAATACTCCGAATCCTAACACCGAACGTCCCGGCAAACCAAAATAGCAGAAATAAACTTAGGGGAAGCAGTTAATGAAGGATCGGGGCATAAATTCCAAAAACAACCGGCCGGGTCGTTACAGCGTCATAAAGCTACTAGATAGTCATAGAAGCAAATTGGCGGATACAGTTGTTCAAAATAAAGACTTTATTGCAAATATAAAAGAAGAGTTAAGGTTACGTGATTACGTTTTAACTTGCTTTGGATCCTACAGTTTAGCTGGCGAGCGTCAATTATGGAGAACGTCCTACTTATATAGTGAAGTCCAGCTTCAACCATCAAAGGATTCAAATCATCACTCTCCATCCTCTAAAGTTTTTGTGATCCCTTTCCGCAGTTGGATCACTCAGTGATCCATGTATAATCAAAACTATGGGGCACGTGAACTCATGCTTTATTCTTAAAATTAGATATTTTATTTACATATTTTTTAAAGTTGGTATAATATTGACTCTTTGCACTTATGCTCCAAGAAGGCTGAATAGTGCAATTGGTTGAAGGCTGAGTTATTTACCAAGAGGAATAGTGGTCAATTCCCATTTAATATATTTTTTCCTCTTTTTTCTTAATAGCCCATATACTATAAATCCTAGATCCGCCCCTTCACTTGGATGAACCGTATTAATAAGGGTTATTTTCTTCATCTAAATTTTATAAATAGATTTTGTCATGATATTTATATACAATAACAACATACTCACTGTAATCTCATAGTGGGGCCTGAGGAGTATAATATTTACGCAAACCTTAACCCTCATGTGAAGATAGAGTGGTTGTTTCTAATCGATCCTCGGCTCAAGATATTATGGCCTTGTTATGAGGTACCTTATTCTAATTGCAGCTATATTAATTAGCCTATGGACACAATTTTAATTTAAAATTCTTTAGTAGTCGGTGAAGAGTGAAGACAGATGTGCCATCACTGTCAAATGCCAAACCTAGATCACAATTTTAATTAACAGAAAATTTGGGCTCACTTGTGTGGCTGCTCTCACATTGTTATGTCCTTTTGCCAACAACTTTTTTGTCTAATTTCTGTGGTAAGTGAACCCCACTCAACCCCTGCCACATGCCCCATTGCCTAACAAAAATTCAGAATTTTAGGACAGTACCACCAAAAGTACGGAAATTCTTAACTCGCTTTTCCATTTGACTGAAAAGCTGTCCTCATTAGAAAATCCCAATCTTGGCATTAAAAATGTGAAAATAAGGAGTTAATTTTAGAGAATTTTTCATAAAGCATCAATCTTTTAGGTCTAATTAGCTATTTATAGATACCCTTTGCTATATTACGTGTTATAGATACCTTTTATGTTTTTATATAATATATTTCATGTATTTAAGCTGTTGTATTCATTAATACAACCAAAAAAATAGGCGGAAAAAGTGAAATTCCAGCTAAGTTTGACATGTATTTAGCTGTATTCAAGCGGCATTAACGTTAAATACAGTAACGTATCTGCGCAAAATTTGGAAGGTTAAATTGGTTAAAAATGGAAGGAAATCAAATCACATGATATTCTCCTAATTTAACTCAACGAACTAAAACGATCCCTCATTAATCTGTATTTGAAAGATACATAATAAAGATTATAGCTGAATAAAGAGAAATACATATGAATAATACAGTTGAGTAGAATTGTATACAGTTGAATACAACAAAATACAACTTAATTCATCTGAATAAAACACTTGAATACAACAAAATACAACTGAATACAGTTGAATAAAACTCTTGAATGCAACAAAATACAACTAATCTGCTGAATAAAATAGTTGAATATAACTAACTACAACTGAATACAGTTGTATAAAACACTTGAATACAACTAACTATTGCTGAATAAAATAGTTAAATACAACTGATTAAAACCGCCTCCGGTGCCGCCGTATTCCATTGAGGATCTTTACTGGGAGAAAAGAGAAATCAATAAAACCTTGGATAAAATCTAAGAATTAAACTTACCCTAAGCACTTGTATCGACTCTAAAACAGTGATTTTAGAGAGAAAAGAAATGGGGAGTGATAATGGCGGAGACCTAGAGAATCTGGGTGGGAGAAGAGGTATGAATCGTGGGTTTGTGGGAGAAGAGAGTAAAGTGTATGCAAAAAGAGAGAGAGAACGTGGTTAGTAAGATTTACGGTGATTATGTGAGAGAAAAGACTAAAAAGGAGAGAGAAAAATATTATTTAGCATATATGGTGCCTTAAATGTAGGATGTAACTATAATTAGATATTTTGCTATAAAGGATAAAAGGTATCTATAGGATGTAATATTTTAAAATATTTATTTAAAATAAATAGGGTACTAAGCTTTTCTATAGGGTGTAAAATTTCCTTAATTTTATTGATGGTTATTGAATTTTGTGTTTGTTACTCAAAAGTCACTTTTTTTTTGTTATGTAAAAATTATTTAACTGTGTTCATTACTCAAAAAGTCACTTTTCTTTCTTTTGTTAAACAAAAATTATTTTACTTTGCTCTAGTTATTACAAAAGTCACATTTGCCACATTTTATAATATTTTTACTTGAAAAAGTCTATTATGCCCTTGATATTATATAAATCTTCATATTTATGTAATACCTTCTATATTATATACTATATAATATATTTTTACCTAGGTATTTTATTTATAACTTAATTAACTTAATTTTATTTTATTTATTATATTTATAATATTTTTATATTTAATTTTTCCTTAACGTTAATTTTCAAGATATATTAGTAGCGTTATTAAATTTGTCAGTAACTTTACTATGAACAAAGCTCGCGTCAACGTTCTTAACCACTCCTAATGAAATATTTTTAATAAGAATTATAAAATCAAAGCTCACAGATTTATCAATCAAGCCATATTCGTTAATCCAATAAATAAAATACCAATATTTAGTAAACTCATACATCAGATTCACAGTTTCAAATAAATAATATCAACAGATAAAGCTTACAATTTAATATTAACTCAAATATCTTAGAAAAAAAATTAAAAGTTTTACTGACTATAAAAAACTATCATTTGTTAAACAAATCTGTTTTTGTTATTTCAAATAAATATTTTTTTGTCGTTTTCATATTTGAAAATACGTTCATGCTTGAATATGATTAATCAAATTCAGTATCATGGAAATGAAACGCACTAATATATTTTAAAAATAATAAATAAAATAATATAAAAATATTTTAATTATAAGTAAATTTCCTTGGTAAAAATATATTATAAAATATATAATCTAGAATGTATTGCATAAATTGGAGGATTTATAATGTCAAGGGCATAATAGACTTTTCAGGTGCAAGTTTTATAAAATCTTGTCAAAGTGATTATTGTGATAACTAGACCATAGTAATATGATTTTTGTGTAACAAAATAAAGAAAAGATTTTACTTTGACACGATAATCACTTTGGCAAGATAAACTTTGACAATATTTTATAAACACAGGTAAAAATTAAAAAATTAGTTAAGGAAAAATTAAATGTACGAATATATTATAAAAATGATAAATAAAATAAATTATAAATAAAATACCTAGGTAAAAATATAATATGTAGTATATAATATAGAAGGTATTATACAAATATGAAGATTTATATAATATCAAGGCAATAATAGGCTTTTCAAGTAAAAATATTATAAAATCTTTCAAATGTGACTTTTGTGATAATTAGAGCAAAGTAAAATAATTTTTGTGTAACAAAAAATAACGAATAGTGACTTTTGAGTAATGAACACAAAGTTAAATAATTTTTACATAACAAAAAAAAAAAAAACTTTTGGGTAACAAACACAAAAGTTCAATGACCATCGATAAAATTAACTCGAAAATAAGCAATAGTTTCAACTCCTCCTTTTACTAGACTCAAATGAAGGAAGAAACATAGAGCCCAAAATTTGAAAAGCAGTAGGTCGAAGAGGACGAAGAATAAGAACCTGAAACACTGATGAACCATCACTTCTTACAGGTAGGGAAGACTTGGGATTCTTTAGCACCCCATACTTGACAATCAGATCAAAATGAGTTATAATACTATCCCAGGTGCTTCACACTTCTTTAATTTTTAATTACATCCCTATTCATTTAATTTGCCTTTTTTTCTTGGACGGTTAATACTTCATCAATGGGAAACAAATCATTTTTAGTCGCATCGTCAAACAACTTAAGAAAGTAAGAAATTATTCATGTTAATCTTCTTTTAGTGCCACTCAGTGCCATGCTTACCAGGGAAAAAAAAAAGAGATTTTCAACGGTAGTCATTCTTGTGTTCATTTTTTGAACTTATTGAAATTTCCAACCCGAACTCCTAACTGAAAGTACAAGAGGGGTGAATTATAGCCGATTAAAAATTTTGGTTGACTAAGTGTAAGTTTAGTTGACTAGATTTTGCACAGTAAATAATTTCAATAGGAAAGAACTGAACAAACAGAAAGGTAAAGAAGGCACAACAATTTTTATACTGGTTCAGTACTGGTGTGGTACCTACCTCCAGTTCCCTTGGGTCACAAGGGTTCTCTTAGATCTTTGATAAATGATTACAGTAGTGATGGTTTTAGCAGGGGCGTACGCAGGTGTCACGACCCAAAAACCACAAGTCGTGATGGCACCTAACTCAACCCGCTATGTAAGCCAACTAACTGAAAATACAACTCAACTGAGATTATAAGAGAATAGGAAATAGATAACTGAACATTTACAAATTAACCAAGACCAGGTAGTACGGATCACGAGCTTCTAAGATTTGGAATTTCAAAACTGATACAAAAAAATACACGTTCTGTTTGAAGGTTACATAAACAGATTAGCAAAACCTAAACTACCAAGAACAAGTGGCAGCTATATCCAAATGCACAAACATCTTCCGAATCAGCACCCGACGCCACCAGCAACTCCGCTCCAAAATCTGCACGGAACGTGCAGAAGTGCAGTATCAGTACAACCGACCCCATGTACTGGTAAGTATTTTGTCTAACCTCGTCGAAGTAGTGACGAGGCTTTTAGTTAAAAAGATGCTTATTTAAATAACATGTACATTAGATTAACAGTAAAGCACTTCACAGTATAACGGATAAAAGTATCAAATACAACCCGACGAGTCAGACAATGAATACTGTAAAGAACCATAATAGAATATTTACGATCTTTCCTGGTACGAAATATATGTCAAAAATGTCAAAATGTAGAATCACATGGCACGACAACACCCTTCGTGCCTTTATCTCATCCTCACCATGTATAAATGAAATTATGTAACAATTCAATTAGCATGGCAACACCCTTCGTGCGTTCAACTCATCTTTCCCAAGTGATCGTATAACAGAAACAACCATATCGCAAGAACACAATAATAGGAACTTCTAAGTAGGAAATACACAAGTAGCAACCGTGGACAAGGATACACATGTGGGTCACAGTAAAGGACTAAGAGGAAAGCACGTGAGCAACAACAACAACTGAAAAACAGGAAAAATCAACTTCAATTAACTAGCACGTTTGAGGCCTAAGTACAAATATAACAATTAAGAGGAAAAACACATGTTCTTTACAGATTAACAAGTAAGGGCATGAATGGCTAGCATAGTGGAAGGCTTATACTGAAGTGCAACAGAATAGATAAAACATATAATATAAAAGCAGAAATAGACATGGTAATTGTAAGTTAAGCAAGTAAAAGACATGGACAGTGCAACAACAATCGAGATAAAGGTCAAGTACAGGACGATAACAACAAGTCACACAAAATATGTAGATATAACAATAACAACTCAAGGTAAGGCCACAAACGTATAAACGGGAAACAGATATCACATCATAATGCATGTCCCTCGTGCTCACCTGCACGGAAACACCCTTCGTGCCATGACCTCACAATAACATACAAGCATAACAATAAAAATGAAATGGCACGATATCACCCTTCGTGCTTTTACTCTCAAATGATATGGCACGGCATCACCCTTCACGCTTTACTCTCAATAGTGTGGCACGGCATCACCCTTCGTACTTTTACTCTCAATAATGTAGCACGTCATCACCCTTCGTGCTTTTACTCTCAATAATGTGGCACGGCATCACCCTTCGTGCTTTTACTCTCAATAATATGGTACGACATCACCCTTCGTGCTTTACACTCTCCCTCACATGATAATGTATAAAAAATGGCACGACATCACCCTTCGTGCTTTACACTCTTTCTTACCAAGCATATGAGTATCCATGAAAAATAAGGCAGGAAGCACAAAAAACATCAAGGAGAGTGCTTAAACGGATATTCCAAACAAATTCCAAAATCACAACTTTCTAAGTCAACAATGGTTCAACAACCCTCAAGAACCTTATTATTCAAATACTTCCACAAATCTCATAAATGATCCACAATACAAGTATAGAGCCTAGCATCTCAAGAAATTCGGTTGTAGTAATGTAGTAATGATTTCGCATAGAGATGGCCGAATTTGACACATCAATGCATTCTTACAATTTCCATCAAGTTTGATCAAGTTATAACAAACTAAGTCTTGATATCTATTATTTAATATTATGTCCTTAGTATCTAAGAGTCAAACAAGGCATTAAGCAGAATGTCACAAAATTCTACAAACACAAATATAACATAATCCACCCCACGAGCATGATTAATCTTGGCACATACATATACGCTCGTCACCTTATATATGTATCACTCCCGCATGTAGCAAAAAATGATAAATAGGAGGAAAAATTCCCTCAACAAAGCTAGGCAAAACACTTATCTCAATTCGGCTAATCCAACACTCAATTTAGCCTTTTCCTCTACGAATTCACCTCCGCTTGACTCAATCTAGCCAATGACGACTTGAATACACCACACAATGCAAGAGAAAATAATTTTAATTAATAAAGCTATGATTTTTTATTCAATTTCTAAAAAGTCAACAAAAGTCAAACCCAGGCCCGCCCGGTCAAAACCCAGGTCCAAGGGTAGGTCTTGACTACCCACAGTCCCGAGTCCAAATATGTGTTTTGTTTTCAAATTCGAGTCTTATTCGACTCTCAAATCCCAAATTTTTGTTTTTCAAAACTTTGACAAAATCCCCAATTTTTTCCATAGTTTTCCTATGAATTTGATGTCAAATCTTGTATAAGATCATGAAATATAGTTGGAAATTGATTAAAGATACTTACCAATGATTTGGCATGAAAATCCCCTCTCAAAATCGCCTCACCTCGAAGCTAGGGTTCAAAAATATAAAAAATGAAGCAAAAACTCGAAATTCTCAGCACTTCACAGGCTACAGATGTCGCCTTTGCGAACAAAACTTCGCATTTCCCAATGAACTGTGTTTTTGCAATTGCCATAAATGGTTGGAAATTGCGGGTGAACAGTATTTTCGCTATTTCCTTAAATGGTTTGCAATTGCGAATGAACAATGTCGCACCAGAAACCAGCAAAATCCAAACTTCTCCGAAATAATTCGAAACAACCCCGAAACTCATCCGGAACCTCCCGGACACAAACCTTATATGAATTTCAATCATAAAACACGTTACGGACCTGCTCGCGCACTCAAAACACTGAAAAGAGGCCGTTTTAACCCGATATTGTCCATGGTCAAACTCCCAAGTTTCTTAACTTTACTAGTCTCTCAACCAATGACCCAAAAATACACACCCAAGCCCCTCGGGATTCCAAACCAAAAGTGCACACCAGTCTAAAAACATCATACGAACTAGCTCGCGCGATCAAATCGCCAAAATAACACCTAGAACTACGAATTTGACACCAAATCAAATGTAATTTTCAAGAAACCTTTGAAATCTCTGTTTTTACCAGCGGACGTTCGAATCACGTCAAACCGATCTGTTTCCCACCAAATTTCTTAGATAAGTCAAAAATATTATATTGGACCTGTACCGGGCTTCGGGACCAAAATACAGACCCGGTATCAACAATGCCAAACATTCAATCAATTCTTAAAAACATTAAATTTTTCAGACTTTTAATTTTTAATTAAAATTCATAACTCAAGCTAGAGACCTCGGAATTCGATTCCGGGCATATGCTCAGATCTTATATTTCAATACGAACCCACCAGGATTGTCAAAATACAGGTCCGGGTCCATTTACTCAAAACGTTGACTGAAATCAACTAACATTAACTTTTTTGGCAAATATTCTTGTTTTTATCATATTTTTTTTTGCATATAAGCCTCCCAGGTTAGTACCCGGACTGCACACGCAAATAAAGGAAGGATAGAATGAGGCTCTAAAGGCTTTGAAACACAGAGTTTGGCTCTAAATCACCGAGCGAAGTGCAGATACTCAAAACGACCAGTCGGGTCGTTACATCCTCCACCACTTAAACTCACGTTCGCCCTCGAACGTGCTAGGAGCAGTTCCAAAGCTATCAAATCACGGTGTAACCTTACTAAACATAAACCTAGGGCCGATCCCACGTCACTCTGATCCACATAAGCCTGCCAACACAACATAATTAGAGTCCCCATGTCAACCTTGGTCCTTAAACCTTAGAACTCCATCTCTATCATCCAGAATTCATTACAAGATCCGAACCCCACATCCACACACTGTACAAGTCTGAAAAAGCCGTATCAAGTCACAACCATAACACAAGATATAATCACATGACATACTCCATCACTTGGACACTCCCAGTAGGAACTGCTGACCATCATTACTGCCCAAACCAACTCCAAAACAAATCCGATGCTGGTAGCAAACCCCATACTGATTAGAACCTCATTCAAAACCTTCATATCCTACAAATGATGAAAGAACACGCATAACCTCTTAACCACTCATCTGATCAATAAGCCAAGAAACTCACTAGCCCGACCAGGACCATTGCCCACATCCTCAACAAAATGTAGTGTTATTCCTCTAAACCTTCCTCATCCCAACACAATAGCGCAAATCTCAGTTCTAGGAACCTCACCTTAGCCAATACAAGCAGACGCACCGATAATCACCAACAATAATCATATGGAGCCACACGCAACTCGATTCCGTACACTAACAAGTAATAATTCGGACATGACAGATAACAGTAAGAATTCTAAATAAGAAAACTACTAAGCAAGTTAAACATGCAGGGAAAATTTTAGCATTTTACTATGAACTATCCTCAACAAGGTGAAAGCAACATACACAAAATAGAAATAAGGTGCTACATCTCATCACTGTACCATTGCGGCGTGCAACCCGATTCCAGTAGATCAATCCATATAGGGTACCCTTCGAGCCATAATGCTCGGGCTCACTGATCACATGTGTGTTAATATCAAGCACAACCGAGTGCATAAAAAAAATATAACTGTGGGAAAAAAATTATTAGGAACCAACAATACTGAGAAAGACAAGCACAACTACGGTGCAATAAGAAAATCCACATCACCAAATGCTACTTCGCCCATAATGCCATGAGGCCTACCATCCATTCTGCCCGATGATATACTCGTGGTAACAACTGTGCAAGAACAAACAAATTCGATCCGATACAAAATACAAATTCTCATTAGGCTCAAAATAATCCCCAAACCAAATTTCGATCTTCCTCAAACATGTAATAAACCCTCCAAAAGTCTATAGCAACTTTCCATTAACACCTACCGTTAACCATCCAATCATCTACATTTCTTATCAACTCATAATCCTTGAATAGTCTGTCAACAAGAACATTCAATCTCTAAGCCCCACGGATACCAGAATTTTAACACCGCTACTCAATAGCTGACCCATAACTCATACTCCTTCATCTCACGAAAAACACCCATAAGTCAAAACACATGGTACTTGCCAACCGGCGATCTCTACTCCGATAGGAACACATAGTGCCAGCAAAACCTTAATCACCCGAAATCGTCCATGCCATCAATGACTCATATCCTTCCCTCCAAAACTATCTGCAACCTTATACCTGCAAATTTCAACCCCACACGACACATCGCCTCTAACATGCTACTCGCAACACTATGAAGATCTCATAGCCAACTCCGAACCATAAGCAAATTGAACACCTCATCAATCGAGAATCTTTTATTTAACCCCAATCTGGGAAGACACCACCACACTTAGTATAGCCTCTATACCTGTAGAAAACATCAACTCCAACCGTGGTAATAACCATGATAAATTCTTCGGAATTCATTAACACATAATCGAGGAATAATAACCAATCACCTCTAACTCAATCGGGTCACGCAGACTGACAACCCAAAAATAGCTCAACCCAATATGCCCGTCTTGAGGGAACCTCCTGGGAGCCCGAAGCCATTTCTCACATCACACCCACATTGACATGCAGACCCTCATTGACAAGGAAATACCGCGGATCCAGTTACCATTCGCTACTCCGTAGATAATTTCAAAAGTCCTTAAATCCACTCATCCTATTCTGATCTTCAATACGCAGCTAGTACGCGTTGAGCAACCCGTGCTTCACCAACATATGCCCACTCAAAGAAATAACCATGAAAGCTCTCGGTTCCGAAACTGGTATAGCCCATGATCCTACAATCCGATCGTCATTTGCAGCCTCCACCACTTAGCTCGAAGCCATAGAACACCTCATACGAGACACACGATCCAAAATCATCATGCAGAAGATGGCCCATTGGTTATACTCAAATCGACACTTTGCCATAAACTTACCTTAATCCCAATAGCCAGGCCACAACCCATCTTTCCAAATCTGCGCTTACCAACCGGACACATAAACTCGCCTCGCACCACAAATGAACGGCTAGAAGATTTAACACTACATCTACTTCAGAGGCTAGACAACACATCACGATGATGATCAAGCATCCACAGCCCGTCGTAATCTATCTTTAGAATCACCTATCGTTAGCACATAGCGAATACTGAGCCCACAATATCACATATGAGCGATCGGAAAGAGTCAAAGTCATACGTTTCAAGATGAAACAAGGCTGTACAATAAGGAAAGAAGAAAGGGAAATTTTTTCCTAAATGCCCTGTAGCCTCCCGAAGATAGGTATGGACGTCATCATACCGATCCGCAGGACTTTACTAGACACTTGCTCATGACTCGTAGAACCTACGAACCTAGTGCTCTGATACAACCTTGTCACGACCCAAGAACCACAAGTCGTCATGGCACCTAACTTAACCCGCTAGGTAAGCCAACTAACTGAAAATACAACTCAAATGAGATTATAAAAGAATAGGAAATAGATAACTGAACATTTACAAATTAACCAAGACCAGGTAGTACCAATAACGAGCTTCTAAGATTTGGAATTTCAAAACTGATACAAATAAATACACGTTCTGTGTGAAGGTTACATAAACAGATTAGCAAAACCTAAACTACCAAGAACAAGTGGCAGCTATATCCAAACGCACGAACATCTTCCGAATCAGCACCCGACGTCACCAGCAACTCCGCTCCAAAATCTGCACGGGACGTACAGAAGTGCAGTAGCAGTACTACCGATCCCATGTACTGGTAAGTATTTTGTCTAACCTCGTCGAAGTAGTGACGAGGATTTTAGTTTAAAAGATGCTTATTTAAATAACTTGTACATTAGATTAACAGTAAAGCAGTTCACAGTATAACAGATAAAAGTATCAAATACAACCCAGCGAATCAGACAATGAATAATGTAAAGAACCACAATAGAATATTTACGATCTTTCCTGGTACGAGATATATGTCAAAAATGTCAAAATATCAAATCACATGGCACGACAACACCCTTCGTGCGTTCAACTCATCTTTCCCAAGTGATTGTATAACAGAAACAACCATATCACAAGAACACAATAATAGGAACTTCTAAGTAGGAAATGCGCAAGTAGCAACCGTGGACAAGGATACACATGTGGGTCACAGTAAAGGACTAAGCGGAAAGCACGTGAATAACAACAACAATTGGAAAACAGGAAATATCAACTTCAATTAACTAGCATGTTGGAAGCCTAAGTACAAATATAACAATTAAGAGGAAAAACACATGTTCTTTACAGATTAACAAGTAAGGGCATGAATGGCTAGCATAGTGAAAGGCTTATACTGAAGTGCAACAGAATAAATACAACATATAATATAAAAGCAGAAATAGACATGGTAATTGTAAGTTAAGCAAGTAAAAGACAAGGACAGTGCAATAACAATCGAGATAAAGGTCAAGTGCAGGACAATAACAACAAGTCACACAAAATATATGGATACAACAATAACAACTTAAGGTAAGGGGACAAACGTATACACGGGAAACAGATATCACATCATAATGCATGTCCCTCGTCCTTACCTGCACGGAAACACCCTTCGTGTCATGACCTCACAATAACATACAAGCATAACAATATATATAAAATGGCACAGCATCACCCTTCGTGCTTTTACTCTCAAATGATATGGCACGACATCACCCTTCGCGCTTTTACTCTCAATAGTGTGGCACGACATCCCCCTTCATGCTTTTAATCTCAATAATGTGGCACGGCATCTCCCTTCGTGCTTTTACTCTCAATAATGTGGCACGACATCACCCTTCATGCTTTTACTCTCAATAATATGGCACGACATCACCCTTCGTGCTTACACTCTCCCTCACATGATAATGTATAA
Organism: Nicotiana attenuata; assembly: GCF_001879085.1. Lineage (NCBI taxonomy): Eukaryota > Viridiplantae > Streptophyta > Magnoliopsida > Solanales > Solanaceae > Nicotiana > Nicotiana attenuata. The sequence goes on from NW_017670957.1 coordinate 296,426, forward strand.
ACAATGGCACGACGTCACCCTTCGTGCTTTACACTCTTTCTTACCAAGAATATGTGTATCAATGACAAATAAGGCATGAAGCACAAATAACATCAAGGAGAGTGCTTAAACGGATATTCCAAACACATTCCAAATCACAATTTTCCAAGTCAACAATGGTTCAACAACCCCCAAGAACCGTATTATTCAAATACTTCCACGAATCTCATAAATGATCCACAACACAAGTATAGAGCCTAGCATCTCAAGAAATTTGGTTGTAGTAATGTAGTAATGATTTCGCTTAAAGATGACCGAACTAGACACATCAATGTATTCTTACAATTTCCATCAAGTTTGATCAAGTTATAACAAAGTCTTGATATCTATCATTTAATGTTATGTCCTTAGTATCTAAGAGTAAAACAAGGCATTAAGCAGAATGTCACAAAATTCTACAAACACAAATATAACATAATCCACCACCCAACATGATTAACCTAGCACATACATATACGCTCGTCACCTCATATATGTATCATCCCCTCATGTAGCAAACAATGACAAATAGGAGGAAAAATTCCCCAACAAAGCTAGGCAAAACACTTACCTCAATTCGGTTAATCCAACACTCAATTTAGCCTTTTCCTCTACGAATTCTCCTCCGCTCCACTCAATCTAGCCAATGACGACTTGAATACACCACACAATGCGAGAGAAAATAATTTCAATTAATAAAGCTATGATTTTTATTCAATTTCTAAAAAGTCAACAAAAGTAAAACCCAGGCCCGCCCGATCAAAACCCGGGTCCAAGGGTAGGTCTTGACTACCCACAGCCCCATGAGTCCAAATATGTGTTTTATTTTTAAATCCGAGTCTTATTCGACCCTCAAATCCTAAATTTTTGTTTTTCAAAACTTTGACAAAATCCCCAAATTTTTCCATAGTTTTCCCATGAATTTGATGTTAAATCTTGTATAAAATCATGAAATATAGTTGGAAATTGATTAAAGATACTTACCCAATGATTTGGCATGAAAATCCCCTCTCAAAATCGCCTCACCTCAAAGCTAGGGTTCAAAAATATGAAAAATAAATCAAAAACTCGAAATTCTCAGCACTTAACAGGCTACAGATGTCGCATTTGCGAACAAAACTTCGCATTTCCCAATGAATAGTGTTTTTGCAATTGCCGTAAATGGTTGGCAATTGCGGATGAACAGTGTTTCCGCAATTTCCATAAAAGTTTCGCAATTGCGAATGATGCCGCACCAGAAACCAGCGAAACCCAAACTTCTCCGAAATGATCCGAAACCACCCCGAAACTCATCCGGAACCTCCCGGACACAAACCATATATGAATTTCAATCATAAAACTAGCTACGGACCTGCTCGCGCACTCAAAACACTGAAAAGAGGCCGTTTTAACCCGATATTGACCATGGTCAAACTCCCATGTTTCTTAACTTTACTAGTCTCTCAACCAATGATCCAAAAATACACCCAAGCCCCTCGGGACTCCAAACCAAAAGTGCACACCAGTCTAAAAACATCATACAAACTAGCTCGCGCGATCAAGGCGCCAAAATAACACCTAGAACTACGAATTGGACACCAAATCAAATGAAATTTTCAAGAAAGCTTTGAAATCTCTATTTTTACCACCGGACGTTCGAATCACGTCAAACCAATCCGTTTCCCACCAAATTTCATAGATAAGTCAAAAATATTATGTTGGACCTGTACCGGGCTCCGGAACTAATATACGGACCCGGTATCAACAATGCCAAACATTCAATCATTTCTTAAAAACATTAGATTTTTCAGACTTCTAATTTTCAATAAAAATTCATAACTCAAGCTAGGGACCTCGGAATTCGATTCCGGGCGTACGCCAAGATCCTATATTTCAATACGAACCCATCGGGATCGTCAAAATACGGGTCCGGGTCCATTTACTCAAAACGTTGACTGAAATCAACTAAAATTAGCTTTTTAGGAAAAATTTCTTGTTTTTATCATTTTTTTTGCATATAAGCCTCCCGAGTCAATACCCGGAATGCGCACGCAAATAAAGGAAGGCTAGAATGAGGCTCTAAAGGCTTCGAAACACAGAGTTTGGCTCTAAATCACCGAGCGAAGTGCAGATACTCAAAGCGACCAGTCGGGTCGTTAGAGCAGGAATTTTTGTAAGAAGTGTCGAAATTTATAGAAGAACATGAATATAACTTTAATTACCATATTTTTACACAAGATATAGCTTTAGTCTATTAGTTTTGTTGAGTCTTTGGTTATATAAAATCCTGTTCAATTCTATTTTATCAAAATTTTTAACCATAAAGACTCTCTCAAATATTTGCAATAGAAAAATGTATTAGTTGAGGTTTCAACCATTGACCTCTTAGAGCATAATCAAGCACGTAACCATCATACTAAGACACAGTTTGTGTCAAGTGATGCCATTTATTCCAATTCATCTGTTTCCGTACAGTATTAATACATATATTTAGTAAAATTTTCTGACGAAGCGGCGTTGCGTGACACCACTTCGGTAAGCGTGCATCCGCCCCTGGGTTTTAGTATGCTAACCATCAATGATGTACAACAACAGTAATTTTTGTAATGTTGACACAACTTTTTTTGTGTTCTAACTCTTCCTATCTTTTGTGACACTTGTAGACTCAAGAATACAGTGTTTGTACTAAGAACTAGAAAGGCTTAGAAATAGTTTGTGTAGTTGCGTAAATCATCTTCTTGAGTTTGCTAGTCTTCTTATGGGAGAGTTTGAATAGCCATTGCAGATTGATCTTTGATTGAGGCACAGAATCCTCTAAGAGATTTGACCCAAGTAGTGTAAACAGGAAAGAAATACACAATTATAGTTACTTAATGAAAACCAAATTTTCAACAATTAGCACATGTACGCACTCGTCACCTCACGTACAAGGCATTTCATATATCAACAATACCAATTCCTAAGGGGAGTTCCCCCCCACAAGGTTAGGCAAACCACTTACGTTGAACCAGCTCAATCAACTCGATATCACGTTCTTGCCACGAGTATCCGACTCCAAATGGCCCAAATCTATTCAAAGTAATTGCATAATGTAAATATAGCTTCAAGTAACTAATTCAACTAATTAATTCGAAGCTAAATACGCGAAATTAGGAAAATCGCCCAAAAATCCTTTCCGGGCCCACGTCTCGGAATCGGGTAAAATTTACAAATTCAGAATCCTCACACTCTCCCGAGTTCATACATACCAAAATTATTCCGATCCGACATCAAAATCTTGATCAAAACCCCAAAATTAGGCCTAAGAACCTTTTCCAAGTTTTTCCCAATTTCTCATCCCAAATCCGAATTTAGATGATGAATTCATGATTAGATTAATGGGTTATAAGAAAAAAGGAGTTAAGAATCATTACAAATTAAATCCCTTCGAAAATCTCTCCAAAAATCGCCTCCAACCGAGCTCTCAATTCAATTTATCGAGTTTTGATTTCAAACCCTCGTTCTTCCCCTTTTTCTGACCAGTGGATCTGCATCCGCGACTCTGGGACCGCACCTGCGATCCCGCTTCTACGGAGACTAAGCCGCACCTGCGACTTTTCATTAAACCAACAATTCCGCACCTGCAACCAATCCTAATTTTGCCTCAAACCGCACCTACGGTCCTCCAAACGCTTTTGCGGTGCCGCACCTGCGGTCCCATACACGCAGGTGTGGTTATGACAGGTTCAGCCAACATCTAATTTCTCCTAAGTCCAATTCAACTTTCGTTAAGCACCTGAAACTCACCAGAGGCCCCCGGGTCCTCAACCAAACATGCCAACCAATCCTAAAACATCATACGAACTTATTCCAACCCTCGAATCCCATCAAACAACACTAAAACCACAAATCACTCTCCAATCCAAGCCTAAGGATTTCCAAAACATCAAATTTCCGCTTTCGATCAAAAAGCCTATCAAACCTAGTCCGAATTACCTGAAATTTTGCACACATGTCCCAAATGACACAATAGACCTACTCCAACTTCCGAAATTCCATTCCGACCCCGATATCAAAATCTCATTATTGAACCGAAAACTTCAAAAATTCGACTTTCGGCATTTCAAGCATAATCAAGCTACGGACCTCCAAAACACAATCCGAACACGCCCCTAAGCCCACCCAACAGAGCTAACGGAACCAACAGAATTTCATTCCGAGGCCATCTTCACACTGCTTCGACTACGGTCCTAATTCTAAAGCTTAAACTCTCATTTAGGGACTAAGTGTCCCAAAATACTCCGAAACTCCAAACGAATCCTCCCGAAAACTCACAATAGCAGAAATAAGCACGGGAAAAGTAGTTAACAGGGATCAAGGCGTTAATTCTTAAAACAACCGGCCGGGTCATTACACGGTTATGGAACTTCAGAGCGAGGTAAGTCTCTTGTCTAACCCTGTAAGGGGGAAGCTACCCCCTAGGTGATATTTATTCTTATATGCAACTAGTTGTGGGATCTACGTATGTGCGAGGTGACGAGAGTCCGTACGTAGCAAAAACATGTCTATGCCCGGGTAGACTTAGGACCTTATCCTGTAATAATTGAATTATTTGAACTTGTTTTGTTGGCTTAATTAGTTTTAAAGTTATAACTGAAATTTGATTTAGAAATAAAAGTATCAGGTTAAGCTTTAATATCCTAAGTTGTTACTAATGTATTCGATAAATGTAAAGAGATGTACTTATTATTGTGCTCATATACATTATTGTAAGCACGTATCTTGTGTATCGGAAAATTCCTTCCTTTCTTGTGGAGTGGGCCGAACGCCTCGGCAGTATCTCTCAGAATGGGATAAATTCCTTCCTTTCTTGTGAGCGGGCCGAACGCCTCAGCAGTATATAGAGGTGCATCTCTGATTCGTGTCGTTTGACCCTCGGCAGTGTACATACCATTCTGGATCGGGGCGAACGACCTTGGTAGAATCATGCGTTATACCGCTAGTAGTCCAAATATTCATGAGATAAATTTTTCACTGACGCCCGATATTTTGTGGTATTTCTTATATGTTTGGTATTGACACTTGGCATTTATTCTGAGATATTGAGGTAGGATACATGATCGATAAATTTATGCTTAAAAGGAAATAATTGGAACATTATGAAGTTACTAATTACTCCCCTATTGCTGTGTACTTCACATTTGCATGAATTATTGTGCCATTTATTTAATTGGACTTCTAATAAGTGTCGATGTCGACCCCTCGTTACTACTCCTCCTGGTTTAGGCTAGATATGTGTACCTGCACAAAAATGTGCATGTACACATATACGTGGTGGTCTTTTGGGCGCAGAGGCGCGGATGTTGCAGGGACTTACCATGAGCTACATTTTCATGTTACGATCTGCAGTCTGTAGAGTCTTTATCAGAGTTATTTATGTTCTCCTGTCTAATTTGTATTCCAAACAGATATTGTATTTTATTATATTCCTAGCTAATGCTTATGCATTTGGGACAACGGGTTTTGGGGTTTCCTACGGATTGATCATTATTGTAATTGCACATTTATTATCACTTTACCATGTAAACTTTATTTCATATTATTTAATTAATGAAACTTGTGATTTCAAAGATACTAAAATGAGTAATTAAGCTAATCATTCACTGTTGGCTTTCCTGACGGAGGTGTTAGGTGCCATCACGGCCTTTAGTGGATTTCAGGTCGTGACAACTTGGTATCAGAGCATTATGCTCACTTGGGTCTCAGGAGTCATGAGCAAGTCTAGTAGAGTCTTGAGGATCGGTACGGAGACGTCTGTACTTATCTTCGAGAGGCTACATGGCTATTAGAAGCACTACCGTTCTTGTTTCCTCATCGTGCGATTTGATTCCTTTGAGGCTTATCCCTTTATTTCCTTCCTACTCATTCTTATACGATGTTTGGCACTTATTATCAATTGGGAATCGAGGAATCATAATGGTACTACAGACGTGGGGTAGGATGTTTGTCCTCACGCATTCGAGCAAGTTCCTATCGTTTTTTTGTGGAAGGATGTTCTGTCATTTCAGCTCAATAGCTGTATCTCTGATGGCTTTGAGGCTATGCACAGGTTGTTATGATGTTCATGAGTTGTTATCTCATAATATTACTGTAATGTTGGGGTGCTCGTTTATGTGCCAACGCAGTGGAAGTCTTGAAAGGAGGTTCTTCTCAGTGTATGATTCAGAGGTTCAACATTTAATCCCAGCGGAGGAAAGGAAAACAAACTATAGATGTCCAGGTTTGGTTGATGAAGTAGCGAGACTTGGTATTTTCGGGAATGGTGGAATTCTCAATTGTGATGTGGTGTTATCGTCCTTATTGAACGCGTTAAGGTTCGCCAGTGTTATGGTCTTCATCAATTTGCCTTCAAGATAGGGTATTGTGAAATGGTGCCAGAGAAGCGGTTGTTAGATATAGCGGAGTGTAGAGGTTTCAGAATCAAATGGGTATTTCTAATGTCGATGGTACGAGAATGGATGATCTTCTAGAAGGCTTAGAGTTGGTGGAATTTATTAGCTTAAGTGTTACAGAGATGGATTTGTATTTTAGGCAACCGAACAGTAAAGGAAGAGGAAGGATATGTGGGAGGTGTCTTGCGGTGGTTAAATTTCTAGAAGTGCCAAGTGTGAGAAGCAGAAGTCGGGTAGTTGCTTAAAGGAGAGGGTTTGACCATAGTTGGAGAGTGGCAGAGTAGCACATGGGTTCTGTGGTAGGATAGCTACACACATTAAGGAAAGTTTAGAGTGATATGGGATTCATGGTGGACAGTGACTAGGTCTACGAACTTAATTTGGAATGTTGGCTACTATACTGAAGAAGATTGGATACGACAGAAAGGAGTTTGCTTGATATGAAGAGAAATGCAACATGACTTCGGATTGGAATGTATTGTCGCACTTTTAGTTGATGTCAATGGGGTGTTAACGGACTTGTACAACTGGTGTATGAGCACGGGCCAAGGAGGGTTTACTGATTTCGTAGTAATTGTACATAGTGCATCGTCGTTGGGAGATATCAGCATGGAATTTCCATAGGTGAATTATCTCCTGAGAGTAGGTTAACAGTTGTGTGGTGTTGATGAAGCTTCTACGAAGAATTTTACTGGCTATCCGATAAGAGGTTGAATATGTAAATGTGGCTAGTGATTCAGAATGTTCATGAAATGTTTAACAGAAAGATTTTGAGAAATTTGGCGGGTTGATTGTGCAAAATCATGTCAATGAGGAATAAGAAATCTTGGTGGGTTCCAGGGTTATGTAATGGTAGTTTCAAGCTAAGTGAAAGAGTCCCACCGTCTACGAATTGATTGCGTGGTTGTCTACTTGTGAGGTTCCTAGTTATCGGTGTATTGGTGGGTTATTACGACTAAGGAAAGAAAACATCAGTGGTAATTTGAGCAAATGATTTGAGGAAGTGTTCTATATTTGGCCTTATCGGTTCAGGTTCAGGTTTTGGGAAGACTTAGAGTCTATGCTTCGTTTGGATGAGATGTACTACGAAAGGAATTCAGCTAGTTGCTTCATTGAGAGGGTGTTCATGTGCTAGTAGGGTCTTGGACTTTGATTATATTCGAAAACAAGTCATAGTGGGTGACTCTTCAACAATGGTCCTAGTGGGTTCAAAATTAAAGTGCGGTGCCTAAGGATTTTGAATCCGTGGTATGGTTAAGTATCGAGCTTTTGCAGCGGATTATGAAAGGGGCATGGAGTGTTCTATGTTACCTTCGGTCTTCGGTGTTGCATTGGAGGAATGTGAGAAAATAACTTCGGATTCATAGAGGAATTATCAGAATGGGTGTACCAGTTGAAGATGCGAATGTGCGCACAAGGAGAGTATGAGTTAGTTCGTGGGTTTTGAGGCAACGTGGTCTCGTGAAATAGGATTACGCAGGATGAGAGCGGATTGGGTTCGTAATCTTTTGAATGGAGTTATTTTATTTGCAAGGCAAGTCCAGAGTAAATTAGAAGAAGCTGGTTCAGTTAATAATGGTTGAATTAGCATGATGGTGACGATGATCAGTTCCTTCAGCGTGTTAAGTTATGCAGGTGATTGTGGCGGTACGTGCGAGGCTTGACGGCTGCCGTAAATTGATTTATTTGGAGGTATTCAATTATTATGGCCGGTTATATGTAGATGGATTCCGAAAGAGTTATGGTGGTTTAGACGACTACTTGAGGATTGTAGATTCTGCGGTTATGGGCATTCAGTCGCGTGTTGCAAAGGTTCTCCTGAAATGAGTTAAGTAAAAAGTTTCTATATAATGAAATGTTTATTTATTAGTGGTTTAGGAGTTATGATGAAATTCTTGTACTCTCGCGTATTAGCATGTTAGGTGCAGTGAGCGGCATGAGAATTTGAAGTTAGGGGTCAAGGTTACGATTCGGCGTTGACAAGAATGTCACGAGCTCGGACGATCAGGAAAGAATTCATATGTTTAGAGCAAGCTGGTATTGTCTTAGCGTCACCTGAGATCAGTGTCACGTGTAAGAGGTCTTGTTTACTGATTTATAGATTTCCGATTCGCTTTACTACATTGTATGGCCGGTGGTATGGATGTGCAGACTTAGCTACCTGGTGCGGAAGGTTGTGGGAGCGTATCCCACGAGAAGATTATATAAGTGTGACATGTAGTCTCTTGATTGATTAAAGTTTGAAACCAAGTATGGAGATTGTGGTACTATCGCTAATGTGAGAATTTATGCCTGAAGGGCGCTCTATTCATTTGGTTGTGAACTGTGGAAGTTTGTTCTGGATTTGACGGCTATTCTTGGGTTTCATGGGTAAAAGGTTATTGTGGCTCCTTGAAAGGTTATTAGCTCAGTATGGTATGATCAGAATCGGCTTGAGGTCCATGGATGGATCTAAATGTGAATGTGTGCTTTGTATCATGCCGGATGTGTACATTTCAGCATAGTGTTGCTTATGGAGGGGTCTTCGGGTCTTTGATGTTATTTCTATTGTCAGCTATTCCGTGTAGTCCATATTATGCCATGTGGGTTGTGAGGTGGCTTGATTATTTGCACAGGTGTTGTGATCCCATGTAGCTTGTGGTGTTATATGAGCAAGATGTCTCTCGAGACGCAGGTCATTTATTGCATCCTAGTTGTGCTTTGGTTTTGTAGAGTATGGCGCTATCCGTCACCCGAGGTTATATGTTTGCACTTGGTGTGCTCGTGGTCGATGTTCGGGTATTTCGTAGGTATAAGCACTTTGGCTTGATGGGTGCTTCCTTATTTATTGTCATGAGTGGATCGGGTGGCACGCCACCACGGGTATATGGTTGGATCGGGTGGCACACCGCCACGGGTATGTATTTTGGATCGGGTTGCACGCCGCAACGGTGTCCTGTGTGGATCGGGTTGCACGCTGCAACAGTGAGATGTTGAGCACGATTCCTTATATTTATTTTGTGTGTCCCGTTTCTTGCCTCTGAGACAGGCTCATTGTATTGATGGTCGTTTTACTCGTTACACGGGCTGGATAGTTCTTTCCAGGGTTCGTTCTTCCTTATGTATTACATTTGAGCGTGTATCTTTTTGGCGCATTGTCGAATCATATGAGATCTTGGTTAATGTTTGGGGTGGCTTATTTCTGAGCAGCCTATACCATGAGGGACGAGAATATTGAACCTCGGATCACTGTGATCGGACTTATATAGGGAATATTAAAGAGCAAATATAGTTACGTCATTCTGAATGCGGTAATGGTTCTTGTGAGGAGGAGAGACTCAATTATTTGTTGATTCGGCAGGTGGTTATAAATTCTACATATCTCTTCCGTGGTTACAGGATTGCGAGAGTTGGATTCAGACTTACATGCGTCATGAGTACATATCTCTTCCGTGGTTACAGGATTGCGAGAGTTGGATCAGGACTTACATGCGTCATGAGGTGTGTTGTGGGCATCAGATTCGTGGGATTTCAGCTATTGTTGTCAGAGGATGTTATTATTGTCATGTGAATTATACGGTGCATGGTGTGAATTCATTAAAGGTATGCAATCATGTAATAGTACATCATGTAGTGATTGATACGGTGTTCGTATGTTGGGAACAAGCCTGGTAGAAAATTTCGGATGTTGGAATTTGGCTCTAAGGCTTTTTGACTAAATAAAAGGGAGAATCTTCAGACTAGCTCGAGCTAATGCGCTCAACTAAACAGTGATTTCGGACAACTCCAGAGCAGTTCTTAGCACATTCGAGGACGAACATATGTTTATATGGGAGAGAATGTAACGACCCGACCAGTCGTTTTTAGCTCTAGCGCATCATATGGTGGTTTGAGTAGCTTCACTTCAGGTATTATGACTTGTACACGTGGTCGGAATTTAATTTCGGGAGGTTCGGAGTTGATTTGGAAAGAAAATTCTAATTTCAGAAGCTTTAAGTTGGAGGAATTGACTAAGGTTTGACTTTTGAGTAAACGACCTTGGAATTGGAATTTAAAGGTTCCAACAGGTTTGTATGATGATTTTGGACTTACACATATGTCCGGATCTGGTTTTGGATGACCCGGAGCGTTTCGGCGCCTATTGTGGAAAGTTGGCATTTTGGAAGGATTACATAAATTCGGGTTGAAGTGTATTTTAATTCTATCGGTGTCCGTTTGGAATTCCGAGCCTGGTAATAGCTTCTCATGGTGATTCTGGTCTTGGGAGCGCATCCGAATGTGGATTTGGAGGTCTGTAGGTCATTTTGGGGTCATTTGGCGAAAGTTGGAAGTTGGAGGTTTTTAGAAGTTTGACCGGGAGTGAACATTATGATATCGGGCCGTATTCCGATTCCGGAAGTTGGAGTAGATCCGTAATGTCGAATGTGACTTGTGTGTAAAATTTGAAGTCGTTCGGGATTGATTTGATATGTTTCGGCACAAGATATAGAATTTGGAAATTTGCAAATTTCTAAGTTTGATTTCGAGGCGCGATTCATGATTTCGATGTTGTTTGACGTGGTTTGAGGCTTTGACTAAGTTCATAATGTATTTTGGGACGTGTTGGTATAATTGGTTAAGGTCTCGAGGGCCTCGGGTAGATTCCGGAAGGTTAATAGATTGAATTTGACATTATGAAAATGTTGAAGCTGCTGTCATCTGGTGTAACCGCACATGCGAGGTTTTGGCCGCAGGTGCAGGGATGCAGAAGCGGCCCAGGGGTCACACAAGCAGAGCAGGTCAGCCAGGGGAAGGACCGCATGTGCGGAGTTTTGGCCGCATCTGTTACACCCCATGTTCTCGTACATGAAAGTATGCTATGAGTAAATTGATGAAAGCTCGGGAATGAGATTATTTCTGAGGTTATAAGTATTATGCTATTTCAAACAAGAGATTAGAAAACTCGTGAAGGTGAGAGGGTAAGCGAATCGAAGAAAATGAGTTTCGACAAAGTATAACATTTTAGAATAGAATACGGTCCGAGCTATAATACCCACTATTTATGGACTAGTGCCATACAAGGTACCACATGACCATGATAGTAAGGTGTATAAAGTGTGCTAAAAGTAAGTAGTATTTCAAGTAATTTGAGATAATTCTTAATTATGTGGGGAATTAGTTAATTATTGGATTAGCGGGGGATTAATAAACTAATTAAGCAAAGGGGTGCATTATTTTGGATAAACTTCATAAATTTAAACCCTCCCAACGCGGCACCCCAATGAGACCTTGATAATGAGTCTTTTACTCACAACATAAGGTGGAACATCCGGGAGGAGCTCTTGGCTTAGTCATCTTATCAAAGTGGAGTCCACACCTAAGGATTTAAGACATATCTAATTCACTTTGTCCACAAGGTAATAATGGAAAGCTTCAGCCAATTCATTTAGATGATATCAACGTGAATTTGTTACAACAAAATTCATACAAGACTACTTATTACTATAACAACGTGAGAATTGCGATTCTAAGGAAGTACGGTGCAATCTTTCTCAAGAATATCATACGGATTTTTTTTACGTCGATCCGTCATTGCATGTTTTCGCAATTGACGCGTGTTAAAAGAATTGTCAAGAGAATCGGCTCATGTATATTAAGGCTATCCCTTCTTTCTTTTGGCATGATCTATACGACACAGACGAAACGAGCAAGTGCACAATTTCCATAAATGACTCTGTTCATAGAAATACTAGAGATGCTTATGTTCTTGATTGCCCATGTGTCCCATTATTCTATCATTTGTTCATGGGTCTCAGAAAAATACGTAAGTTGAAAAAAGTTACCTCATGATATTACTCAAAGGCAAAATGGTCTTATGACGTTCGAAAGATTTTATTGCCGTACTTTCCCATGCATTGCATTCATTTATACATGTACATTGATCCATGACCAGATGGCATTATATACGCATATATATATATATATATATATATATATATATATATATATATATATATATATATATGTTTATTATATGTATATGGTATATGGGAAAAGGTTCCGGCGTTATATACGCACCACCTCCTGATCAACTGGTATATGTTGATGATTTTGCCCACAGTGACCGAGATGATATGATGGGATGCCCTCAGAGGCTTGATGATGTTATGAACACATATACCTATGCATGGTATGAAATTTATATGCATATGCACGACATTATAATGTTAAATAATTCACAGAGCTATTCTCTATACATGTTGAGTCTTTTACTCCATGTTTCTCTCATTTCTATTGTTTACTGATTTTCATTCCTTACATACTCGGTACATTATTTGTACTAACGTCCCTTTTTCCTGGGGACGCTGCGTTTCATGCCCGCAGGTCCGATAGACAGGTTGAGAGTCTTCCAAGTAGGCTATCAGCTCAGCGGACTATGTTGGTATGCTCCATTTGCTCTGAAGTTGCTTATTTGTTCAGTATAATTTGGACATGTATTGTTTAGTATGGCGAGGCCGTGTCCCGACCTTTGCGGTATTTATCTACTCTTAGAGGCTTGTTGACATATGTCATGTACGTAAAAGATTGTATGGCCTTGTCGGCCTATGTTCAGCGTACGAGTGGTCATTTTGGTCCTATAGACCTGTATGTCTTATGTATAAGTTGGTATTACATGTTTTATTTAAGTTATCCTATGAAGCCTTTCCATCTCATTTACCTATGATAGCATGATACGAAAAGATACATTATGTTGGTACTCGGGTGAGTAAGGCACCGAGTGCCCATCGCGGCCCATCAGTTTTGGCCGTGACAAAAGTGGTATCAGAGCTGTTCTGTCCTAGGGAGTCTACAAGCCGTGTCTAGTAGGGCCTTGTTTATGGTGTGTTGTGTACCGCACTTATAAGCAGGAGGCTACAGGGCATTTAGGATTGTCACTCTTTCTTCTTACTCTAGATCGTGTGGTAGAGCTCACTTGTAAGAATTCAGATTCCTAAATTCTAATATATTCGTAATGCAACGATACCGAGATCTAGAAAGATGGTTGGTAAGAGATATAGCTGTGGAAGAGTTGAGTTAGAGGAACTCGAGTTTGCATCATTCCTATGATGGATAAATGTGAGGTCTTCAGCAGAACGTGTGTGTACTAAGACGTGTAAGATTCTTGATAAGGAGCCTTAAAGCAAGAATATCTATCCACCCCTATGGCGAAAGGCAAAGAGAGATTCAGAAGATAGATAAAAATTTCAACAAGTAAAAGAAGCAAGATGAAGAAGGGTACGAGATATCCAGTTAGCGAAGATTATCATTATTTACCATTGAAGAAGAGAGATATAAGCATTATGAGTTACCTTCAACAGTAATAGAGGTATGTACAATTGTCCACACCGATCTAAGTTATTCCCTATGGGAGTTAACAAATATGGTTTAAGAGAAGGACGTAACATCAGCATCCGGCTAGGGTCAGAGTAACCCAAAATGGTGAATGGATTGTTTGTGTTAGTTGACATTTCCGAAGGATATTGCAAATGTGCTAATAGATCTCCTCGTGAGATACCCAGATGGTGCACTCCAAAATAGTATAGCTAGATATGAGCACTATAAAGATAGGCACTGGAAGCCTTGAAGGGATAAATATTACCTTAGTATGGCTCCCGTCCCTAGTAGAGGGAGAATGTTAGGCAATCCGAAGAGCCAGTGGATGGAGCAAAGGGAGCTAAAAGTAAAAGAATGTCTTGTTGGAGTTTTCAGAATAAAGTGATAGACATAAATGTTAGCAGGGAAATAAAAAGAGAGTTAATGAAGCATTATGAGTAAGAAGTGATATATGGATGACAACGGTAGATCCAAAAACATGACAATATTACAGAGTCTATAGTCAAGTGAAGGAAAAGACGAGAGGTGACAGGCCTTGAGACAACAAAAAAGTATAGGCCATAAAATCATATCATCATTTCGAGAAATAAGTTCATGACTCCAACGTGATTACCAGAAGGAAAAGTTAGGCCCCAGAGTAATAGAAATTAGTATGGATTGGTGAATAATATAAACTAAACATGAATTAGGGACTGAGTGACTTGATAATGATCAACATCATGAGAATTTCAGATTTCGTCCCGGCGATAATAGAATGGACAACAGAAGAAGATTCATGAGAAATTCAGAGAATGGTCATTTAGGAAGACGCTTCCCTAAAGCAATCAATGTTGGCAATGTTAAGCTTAAGGGACTGTTGTGCCAGTTATACTAAGTGTCACCCTCGCGAGTAAGGAAACTTATTATCCTTGGCGTAGAAGGATTACCGCGAGGCGAGTAAGGGTCATCGATGATGTAAAAAGACGCCAAAAATGAAGAGGTAAAACATCTATACGTAGATTATCGTAGCACTAAATCTTAGTACTCCCCTAAAGGGGGAATATGGAGTGATGTGACATTAAGTCATAATTAAGTGGTTCTAGTAACTATGGAATGGTAAAGGAGGAATGCGATAAAAATGAGAAAGGAATGAGATTGCACTTATCCAAATCCTACAGATATGCTACGACTCTAGAATATTATGCAAGTACAACACCGGGGAGAGGTAGTAAGGGTTTTCCCCCCAGGACCTTATTGATAAATAAGTGTGAATGAACACTTGAGATATAAGGAGTTAGTGCGAGAGGTAAGTTAAGACAAATAAATAACCCAAGAGAGATTACACGAAATATAGATGTGAGAATGGGCCAACGAGTAGTTAGTAGTTGATTCAGGAAGAGCCTAGTTATGGTTAGACATGAAGATACAGACAAATCAACAGATCGTGCAATATAAACATAGTGAACCCCAACATGGGGAATTCAGTCTCGCAGATATGACATCGTGATCCTTGAGAAATATTCAGATAGGAGTCGGGTAGTTAAAGGTACGATATGAGTGTTACGGAACAAACAAAGAGAGTGCCACTAGGAAGACAGTCAAAATATCAAGTTTAGAAGCAACCCTACATGCACAAGGGCGTGGAGGTAAGTAACTACGGATAATTATAGGCGAGGAAGGACATCAAAAATTCAGTCGAGTATTCGATGTAATAAGATTGCAGCTTTAAAAGAGTCAAAGGATCCTCCCTAAGTACTACAATGAAAGACTAGCTGAGGAAATAAGGAAGAAGGCTTCAACCTAAGCATAGTAACTTGAAGAAGAAATGGTCTTGTAAAATTAGTCTCAAAACAACATTGTATGTATTCCATAAGAAAGTGGCACCTATCGTGGCTATGAACGGGAAGAAGAAAAAATCAAAAGGTGATATTCAAGATCATATGGGTTGTACGGAATTCCAATATATGTAGGCATTAAGATAAGCCAAGTATTCATGCAGTAAGCGACAGAACGACCAGGAAAAGTAATTGCTTACATTTAAAGAAAATTGAGAAGGAACGAAGGGAATTATTCGATCAATGATCCAGAGTTAGTTACATTATGAACGCACTTAAATTTCGGAATATTGTCCATGCAACATATATGTTGAAAGAAAGAATTGAGTCCAGGTCATAGACAAAGGATTGTATCATGGATATTCCATAGCGTCCATGAAAGGCTAAAGTAATAATTAAATGCCATGGGCCTTAGATCGGAAGATATCTTAAGCGTACATAAAGACTGATCAGAAGGAAGAGAAAACTAAAGAGTTACATCAACCAAGTAAATCAGGAGTCTGATTATTGGCCAAGACAATTATAGAAATCGTGATTGAGAACATTGCAGGATCATCCTTAATATCATAGACACAAGAAGGATAGTACAACAAAACCACCATATTCTATAATGGCTCTACAATAGAGCCAGTTAGAAGAGTACCAGCCGAATAAAAAGTCAGTATGGAGCTACCACCACATTGTGTATGCACCGGAGGTGCAAGTATTATAAGAAAGCTTCAAGTTGTGGATATGAATTATACCTATGTGGAAGGGAGGTCATGAAAGAGATAGAAGATGTGATGCGAGACTTTTAGGTAAGTAAGGTAAAGGTGAAAAACGTATGAGATACTCAAATCAGAAGGTTGTGAGTAGTCCATACTTCGAATAGAAGGCTAGAAGCGCAGAGATTCAGTATCCAGGAATGATAGCAGCATCGTCAGTGGCATATCTTCCAGCCTATGGTTTCTAGGTACCAAGAGATCTAGTTAAGAGAGTAAAGCAGAATTAGAGATGATGTGATGTCTCGCTTGATGTTCAAGAATAACACAAGAAAATCTATGGTGCAAGAAAGTTGAAAGAAGGTTGGAGTAATATAAATAGATATGTGTAGGTCGCAAGGTACAGTATGGTAAAGTGACAAGGGTTCAGGAAGATAGGAGTAAGGATAAGAAAAGGCAAGTGAGAAGGTGACAAGAATGGATAAGTCCTCGGGATTAAGCCCATTAGAACAAGAGAGCTGATGATTTCTCTAATGTATAGAAAGCTAAGTATAGCCTGAATGAACTCAAAAGATTCTAAGATTTGTAGCATTTAGAAGAGATGGAATGCTGCCTTGGTCGTAGAATGAGGGTGTAATTGTGATAGATAAAGGATGATGTTTGGTCATTCGATTGAGTAATGATTTCATGAATTGTACGGGATTAAAATACCCATGTAAGGTGAGTCACATTGGGATGCTATAAAATACGGTTATGGAAGTATAGTATCGCCCCTTGGTGGATCAATCTAATTACTCCAGATGTCCCCGATAAGAAGTGAGCCCTAGAGGCAATGTTACATGGGAGATCAAGTTATCAGTGGTAGATAATAGATCAACATTAAGGTGAATCAATAATAGATGGATAAAAGTTCAACAGTATGAGATAAGATCAGGCTGTCATTCTTAACATGAACAATAATGAAGAAGCATTAAAGGACTTAGATTCATACATATAGGACAAGCACCGAAAGTAACCTGGAGTTTGGTAGCAGACCATAGTAACGATAAATCGAAGTAAGAGTTATGGTATAGTATGATCTACCTAGATGCAGTAAAGTCATACAGATGGATAAACAGATCTATGAAATAAGGTATAGCAATATTCGTAAGTTCAACAAAGTACCGAGCGAAGAACTTTAGTATACTTATAGATGCCCATAGGGACATTTTATCAAGCTCTGTATATGTTCCCAAAGTGAGGCCTAGAGATTGGAGAGAAGCTGGAGGCAAGAGTCGCACAGGCGCACATACATGGAAAAAGTGGTTCAGGCTGCATGATAGAAGGTAGCAACAGTTACGAGATTGGAAGGATTCCGACGAGAAGTCGTGGTATGAGAAAGAGGCCTAAAGGGTGGAATGCCCTGGCCTTTGGAATTATTCACAGAACAGTTGCCTAGATGGAAAGGAGAGTAATAAAGTATTCGGAAGACATAAGTTATGAAAATGATAACTACATCAGTCAACATTCGAGGACAAATGTTTCAAGGGGGGTGGAGGGGGGGTGGGATGATGTTACACCCCATCTTTATGTGAAAGTACGCCATGAGTAAATTGATAAAAGCTCGGGAATGAGATTATTTTTGAGGTTATAAGTATTATGCTATTTCAAACAAGAGATAAGTAAATTCGTGAAGGTGAGAGGGTAAGCGAATCGAAGAAAATGAGTTTCGTCGAAGTTCAACATTTTGGGATAAAATACGATCTGAGCTATAATACCCGGTATTTATGGACTAGTGCCATGCAAGGTACTACATGACCATGATAGTAAGGTGTATAAAGTGTGTTAAAAGTAAGTAGTATTTTAAGTAATTTGAGATAATTCTTAATTATGTGGGAAATTACTTAATTATTGGAATAGTGGGGGATTAATAAACTAATTAAGCAAAGGGGTGCATTATTTTGGATAAACTTCATAAATTTATAACCCCCCCCCCCCAACGTGGCAGCCCAATGAGACCTTGATAATGAGTCTTTAACTCACAAGATAAGGTGGAACATTTTGGAGGAGCTCTTGGCTTAGTCATCTTATCAAAGTGGAGCCCACACCTAAGGATTTAAGACATATCTAATTCACTTTGTCTACAAGGTAATAATAGAAAGCTTCAGCCAATTCATTTATATGATATCAACGTGAATTTTTTACAACAAAATTCATACATGACTACTTATTACTATAACAACGTGAGAATTGCGATTCTAAGAAAGTACGGTGCAATCTTTCTCAAGAATATCATATGGATTTTTCCTTACGTCGATCCGCCGTTACGTGTTGTCGCAATTGACACATGTTAAAGGAAGTGTCAAGAGAATCGACTCAGGAATGTTAAGGCTATTCCTTTTTCTTTTGGCATGATCTGTACGACACAAACGAAACGAGCAAATGCACAATTTCCATAAATGACTCTATTCATAGAAATAATAGAGATGCTTATGTTCTTGATTGCCCATGTGTCTATTGTTCTATCATTTGTTCACGGGTCTCAGAAAAATACGTAAGTTGGAAAAAAGTTTACCTCATGATATTACTCAAAGGCAAAATGGTCTTATGACGTTCGGAAAGATTTTATTGACGTACTTTCCCATGCATTGCATTCATTTATACATGTACATTGATCCATGACCAGATGGAGTTACACGTATATATGTATATTATATGTATATGGGATATGGGATAAGGTTACAACGTTATATACGCACCACCACCTAATCAGTTGGTATATGTTGATGATTTTGCCCACAGTGGCCGAGATGTTATGATGGGATGCCCTCAGAGGCTTTTTGATGTTATGACCACATATACCCATGCATGGTATGAAATTTATACGCATATGCACGACATTATAATATTAAATAATTCACAGAGCTATTCTCTATACATGTTGAGTCTTTTACTCCATGTTTCTCTCATTTCTATTGTTTACTGATTTTCATTCCTTACATACTCAGTATATTATTTGTACTAACGTCCCTTTTTCTTGGGGACGCTGCGTTTCATGCCCGCAGGTCTGATAGACAGATTGAGAGTCCTCCAAGTAGGCTATCAGCTCAGCGGAAGATGTTGGTGCGCTCCAATTGCTCTGGTGTTGCTTATTTGGTTAGTATGATTTGGACATGTATTGTTTAGTATGGCGAGGCCCTGTCCTGACCTTTACAGTATTTATCTACTCTTAGAGGCTTGTAGACATAAGTCATGTACATAAAAGATTGTATGGCCTTGTCGGCCTATGTTTAGTTACGAGTGGTCATTTTGGTCTTATAGGCCTGTATGTCTTATGTATAAGTTGGTATTACATGTTTTATTCCAGTTATCTTACGGAAGCCTTTCCATCTCATTTACCTATGATAGAATGATACGAAAGATACGTTATGTTCATACTCGGGTGAGTAAGGCACCCGGTGCCCGTCGCAGCCGATCAGTTTGGGTTGTGACAGCATTTATGCAAGCGCGGAAGTAAAGCGTTGGGCACAAAAACGGAAGAAGGCGCAGGAGCAGAAGAAAGCTCGCACCCGCGATGCCGCAAAGCGGGGAATGTTTCTGCAGGTGCGAGGCATCGTATTTGGGTGAGTTCCGCAGAAGCGGTGGTGTGGTCGCAAAAGCGACGCTGCACGAAGGTGCGGAAATATCGCTGGCCAGAATCATTTTAAGAGCGGGATTTGGCTTTTTTTCTCTGATTTTTCACTTGGTTGAGGCACTTTTTGGAGAGCTTCAAGGAGGGATTTTCATCAAGAAATGCAAGGTAAGTGATTCCCACCAATTGCAAGTTAAATACATGGATTCTATGTGGATTTAAACATGGAAAATTTTGGAAATTTAGGATTTTGGTAGAAAACCTAGAAATTGGTATATTTGGATTTTGACCACGAAATTTAACATGGAATTTGGTATAAGTTATACATTTGAGTTCGTAATGGTATGGGTGATATTTATCTTAAAAAAATTCGAAATCCCGGCATGTGGGCCCGAGGGTTGGCTTTATTGACTTTTCGAGCGGAGTTGGGAATTGTTATGAGTATTGGAGTGTATTTTTACTAGTTGCTCACTTGTTTGACTAGCTATGGATAGTTTGGCTTGGGATTGAAGAGTTGGAGAGGCGTTAGAGCCGATTATGGAACCTCGGATCAAGGTAAGTCTCTTGTCTAACCCTGTGAGAGGGAAGCTACCCCTAGGTGATATTTATTGTTATGTGCAACTAGTTGTGGGTGCTACGTACTTACGAGTTGACGAGAGTCCGTACGTAGCTAAAGTTGGTCTATGTCTGAGTAGACTTAGGACCTTATCCTGTAATATTGGAATTATTTGAACATGTTCTACTAGCTTAATTAATTAAAGTTATAACTGAAATTGATTTAGAAATAAAAGTATCAAGTTAAGCTCTAATACCCTGAGTTGTTACTAAGGTATTCGATAAATGTAAAGAGATGTACTTATTATTGTGCTCATGTACTTTATTGTAAGCACGTATCTTGTTATCGGAAACTTCCTTCCTTTCTTATGGAGCGGGCCGAACAACTCGGCAGTATCTCTCGGAATAGGATAAATTCCTTCTTTTCTTGTGGAGCGGGCCGAATGCCTTGGCAGTATATAGAGGTGCATCTTTGGTTTGTGTCGTTCGACCCTCGGCAGTGTACACACCACTCTGGATCAGGCCGAACGACCTCGACAGAATCGTGCATTATACAGCTAGTAGTTCGAATATTCACGAGATAAATTTTTCATGGACGCCCGGTATTTTGTGGTATTTCTTATCTATTTGGTATTGACACTTGGCATTTATTCTGAGATATTGAGGTAGGATACATGATCGATAAATTTATGCTTCAAAAGAAAATAATTAGAACATTATGAAGTTACTGTTTACTCCCTATTGCTGTGTACTTTACATTTGTATTTATTATTGTATCATTTATTTAATTGGACCTCTAGTTAGTGTCGATATCGACCCCTCTTTACTACTCCTCCAGTGTTTGGCTAGATGCTTACTGGGTACGCGTTGATTTACGTACTCATACTACACTTGCTGTACATTTTTGTGCAGGTACACATATACCTGGTTGTCTACTACATAACTAAAGGACACATATGTAACAACTGATCTATTTAAAATAATACTTTATTGAATTGAATAAATCAAATAAATAATTGTTGCATGAAGAATAAAACACAATACTATATCTAAACCGCATGATTAATAGTATATCCCAACAATCTCCCAGTTAGACTCATAAACATGTGTCTACAACTCTAATACCCATTCCTTCTACATGCTTGTAAAAAATTTTCTGTGAGTTTTGGTGGATTTCTTGACCGTTAATAGAAATTGTGCATTCTTGTGTATTAATCTTGTGGTAGCTCTTAAATCGGAAGTTTATAGAGTATTCTCTCTTCTTGTGGAGCGGGCCGAATGCCTCGGCAGTATAATAGATGCATCTATGGTTCGTGACGCTGGACCCTCGGTAGTGTACACATTATTCTGGATCGGGCCGTACGACCTCGGCATAAATCGTGCGTGATAATGCTTGGAGCCCGAATATACTTGATATTATTTTTATGACTTGAGAGGTAATAATTTATTTAATGGCCTAAAATTGTCGGAGTTTGCATGTGTCAACTGTTGATTTTAAATTGACTATCAGTTAAAAAACCAATTATTCATTGCTGGTTATTGGGTTATTATTATTATTATTATTCATGTATTACGTGCCTATTTGGAATTTCTGTATTTTTATTATTGGCCCATAGTAAATGTCGATGTCAACCCCTCATCACTACTTTTTCGAGGCTAGACTTGATACTTACTTGGTACATATTGTTTATGTACTCACACTACACTTCTGCACTAATTGTGCCGGATCTTAGGCAGGGGCATCTAGCAGTCAGTCAAGCGCGCACCCCCGTTAACCCGAGGCATAGTGGCGAGCTACTCTCTGAGGCCGTTCTGTAGCATCCGCAGTCTCTCTTTTGTATTTACTTTCTTTCTACCCTACTTCAGACAGTAGCATAATATTTTATATATTCTACTAGTTGCTCATACACTTGTGACACCGGGTCTTGGAAGCATTCTAGTAGTCAATTGATGGCTTTTGAGTATTTATTTCACCGTACTTGCTCTTTTATTAGTTTACGCTTTACTTTATTTAATTTTCCACTTCTCGTCTACTTAATAAATAAAAATCAAGTACTTTGAAATTATTAAAAAAAATAAATGCATGGCTAGTTCACCGTTGGCTTGCCTAGCAGCGACGTTGGGCGCTATCACGGCCTATAGGAGAAATCGGGTCGTGACACGCTTGTTGGCCGTGCCTCCACTTTCAATGAACTCAAAGGTCCATCTGAAACCAACCTCGAAATTCTATTTAGATTTGTATGACCTACACGTAAATTGCACAAATAAGTTTGGCTCAATTCAGAAATACGTTTTCTTTTATGTGACAGATTAATATTATTTAATTCTTTTGGTTGTAGAACACGAGGAGATATATCAAGAATAAAAAGGTCATGTACTCTAGCAGTAGTGTAGATAATACGTTCATTAAACTTAATAACAACAATGTTTTTAGCAAAATAAACATTATAACCAGCATCCATTATTTTCGAAACCAAAATCAAAGTCCTTCTAATAGAAGGTACATAGAGGACGTCTTTCAAAACCAAAGCTCTATCACTACTAAACGAAACTCTAATATCTCCTAATGCTAAAGCTGGTGTTGGCTTGAAAAACGCAAACTTCATTCTCACTTAGCCGTCGCATTTCTGAAACCCCTGCAAAGTAGTGCAAATGTGATTAGTGGCTCCTGAATCTACACACCAAAGCATGGTAGAGACAGTCGCTAAACAAGTTTCAACGACATTTAAATTCAAATTACCTTGCTTATTCAACTTTGCCATACAGGCAGGACATTGCTTTTTGTGATGCTTAGGTTCCTTGCAATGATAGCACTTTCCTTTGGGCTTTTTCACACCAGCAGCCGCACCTACAGGTGCCAAAACCTTGTGAGCCTTCTTTTTTTTTTTTACCGCCTTTCGATTTAGAAACCGAAGCTTTCTAAACATTTAGTGCCACAACTGGAGCTTGTTGTTTGATAATAGATTCTACCACTTGCAGCTCATTCAATAATTTTGCTAGTGACAAATCCATTTTGTTTATATTATAGTTCAAGGAAAATTATTTAAAACTGTCAGGCAGAGTCTGTAGAACCATCTCAACTTGAGATTCCTTACCAATTATAGCTCAAATGACCTACAGTTCATTCAGAAGGCCCATCATCTTCAGAACATGGTCCCTAACCGATGATCCTTCAGCCATACTGGTATCCAAAAGAGCTTTCACGACTGTCTGCTTAGCCGCACGATTTTTCTCACCGAACATCTCTTCGAGACTTTCGAGCATGTCATAAGCCGACCCCATAGACTGATGTTGATGTTGCAAAACATTCGCCATAAAGGCAAGAATGTAACATCACACCATCTCATCAGCCTTAATCCATTTGTCATAGGCCTTAACCTGATCATCAGTAGCATCTTCATCAGGTTTTTCTGGTCACTCCTTAGTGATTATGAATTTGTAACCTTCAGCAGTTAGGACAATATTAAGGTTCCTTTTCCAGTCAACATAATTCGGTCCTTCTAACTTGTTTTGGATCAAAATTGAGGTAAGTGGGTTGAATGAAGACATGGTTAATCTGAGATATTCACATTGAATATATCATTAGTTATGCAATTAGAATAATAAAATTCAAAATAGCACATTACACATTTAACCATGCTCATTATACAGTTAGATTTATTGGGAAAACTTAACTATTCATGCAAAATATATGAGTTATGTAAGATATTTACCCCAGAAATTACAACAGGACCAACTCAGATGGAGAGTAAATTGTCAATTTAAGATAGATAAATATCATTTTATAAACCCTAGTTTCATTGAATCAACATGTAACTCAGTTGGTGAGTTAATACAAGTTATCAAATAACTTGAGGCAAAACTACAGTAGTCATCTATAATGAATTTATTCGATGTGGAAGAATACTTATGTCAACATATAAATTTATTATATTACTGTAAAACATGATTGGAAACCATAGGGATTGAACCCTACCATCATTGTTTTCTTTAAAAAAATTATTAAATAAATTTCCAAAACCCATCTAAACGACCCCGCATGCCCGAAAATGACATACATCATGAGTGTAGTTGATGAGTATTGCTCATTGGGTCGTTTTCCAATTGGAGTTCGACAAAATTCCAGAATTCCAAATTCATGACCTATTTGCAAAATCTATTTTTTTGCGTTTTTAGGGTTCTGTTTATTTTGACTCATTCATATCACATATCATACTTATGTATGTTAACCTTGATTTCAGAACCCAAAATATTATTATAACGGTGTCGTTTTTATATATATAAAAACTATTTTCATGAAATAAACACAGCAAATATGGGAAAAACAACATTATTTTCATGAAATAAAACCCCAATGTTCATACTTATGTATATTAATCCATAATTTCATAACTAAAATAGTACTCAAAACAGTCACGTCTTTATAAAAAAATATCAATGTTATCATGGATAATGAAACGCAACAAAACATGGAAAAACAACATTGTGATGAGATAGAACACCACTGTTTATGCTTATGTATGTTAATCCATAATCTCAAAATAAAAATTCTACTTAAAACATTCACGTTTTTTTTAGTAAACACCACTATTTTCATAGAATAACCACACCAAACATGTATAATGTAACAACACATTTTAATATTACTCTATTCATGCTGCATTACATTATCTAGTTAGATGTAAGACATTATATGATACCAATTGATAGAACATGCGCAGCGAAAGTAAGCATACAAACCAGGTATCACAAACATGTAAACTATATAATGATATAATTACGGAGATTATAAAAACTAACCTCTCAAACAGGTCCTCAACGGAGCAAGAATTCAGGGTTGTAGCTTTCTGCTATGCTCCTTGTAAGACCTTGGACGAAATTATTTGTATGGGAAAATAATACAACTCTGAAAATAGAGTTATTAGGTGAAACTAGCCTACCTTTACTAAACCCAAATTTAAGCCACAGTAGGGGCTCAAAAACGTGTAGGATTCTGCTAGCGCAAGTAGTATCCTACTCTAACTCAAAATGTTAACTTTTCTCCCAAGCTACTTTTTACCCATGTATGTCCAGGTTTTTACTAGGTATAGTAGGGACCACAGAAATAATAAGAGGCTACCAATTATATTATAAATTCAAAATTCGGATGAACTAAATCCTACTATGATAAATTGCAGTTTATTCCACTAAAAACTGCAATTGAACTCCTCAATATGAATTTCGAAATTCAGTAACACTTATATTAACTCTTCATGTTATGACTACAAATACCAATTAATTAAACTAAATCATTGATAATTTAATTTAATCAACTAATTAATCCTTTATAATTCCGCTTAAACTATTTCATGTGGCAGATTTGAAATTTACCGGCCGGATTTTCACATGAAAACCTATAAGCTTACATAAAGGGGTATCATCAAACGCAAAACCTAGTGACAGATTCTATCAACTAATTATTTTTAAAAAAATGCTATTCGTTATTGTCCAATCTATTAGGCATACACAAACTCTGAATAGAGTTGTACTTTTTGATAAATCAAAACAATAAAAAAATCACATTGATCATAATTGTGATGACCCAAAAGGTCATCTTATGTTTAGGACTCGATTCTGTGTTCTAAGGCCTTTAAAATCTCATTTTTACCCTCCTCGATTTGCGTGTGCAGTCCGAGCGTATTTTCGTAAAGCTTTTACGTTGAAAGTTGATGAAAATAATAATTTTTTCCTTTAAAAGTTAATTTAGTTTACTTCGGTCAATGTTTTGAGTAAACGGAACCGGACTCGTATTTTGACAGTCCCGGTGGGTCCATATCGAAATATGGGATCTAGGAGTATGTCCGGAATCAAATTCCGAGGTCCCTAGCCCAAGAAATAAATTTTTGATATAAATTGAAAGTCTGAAAAATTAAATGGTTTTAAGAATTTGGTTAATGTTTGATCTTATTGGTATCGGGTCCATATTTTGGTTCCGGAGCCCGGTACAGGTTCATTATGATATCTAAGACTTGTTTGTGAAATTTGGTAAGAAAAAGAGTTAGTTTGACGTGCTACGGACGTCCGGTTGAAAAAATAGAAATTTTAAAGTGTTTTTGAGAATCTCATTTGATTTGGTGCTAAATTCATAGTTCTAGGTGTTATTTTGCCGATTTGATCGTGCGAGCAAGTTCGTATGATGTTTAAAGACTTGTGTTCATGTTTGGTTTGGAGTCCGGAGAGCTTGGGTGATTTTCGGATATGCTACGGAGTGTTTTGAACTTAGAAATTTTTGCAAGTGTATTTCGAGTCTGCAGACTTCGCATTTGCAAGGTCTGGCTCACAAATGCGAGCTTTGTATTTGAGAGTTCATCGCAATTGCCAGTGATTGGGCTGAGGGATGGACTTCGCATTTGTGAAGATTAGGATGGCAATTGCGATCACCTCAGTTCGCTTTTGCAAATCAATAGTTCCCATTGGCGAATGCTAGAGAAATGTGAGGAGTTCGCATTTGTGAAGCGTTTCTCGCATTTGCGAGCTTCGCAATTGCAAAGCTCAGGTCGCATATGCGATATCTGCAGCTGTTCAAAACTTAAGTTGACGGGGTAATTTCTCCCGATTCTCCACTATTTTTCCAAAATCCCTAGAAAACCCCTGAGGTACAATTCTCCCAAAGACCAACTTTCTACCCCAGAACTTTGGTAAGTGATCCTAAACCACTTTCTTTCAATTTCCCATCACATTTCATGAATTTCCAACCTCAAATCTAGGATTTCCACGGTAGAAATTGGGAGTTTGGGTAGAATTAGTGATTTTTGGGAAATTAGAATTTAGACCTCAAATTGGGGTCGGATTTCCAAACTGATTACATATTCGGGCTCAGTGGTGAATGGGTGAATTGATTTTGGTCCAAACCTCGAGTTTTAACCAAGCGGGCCCGAGATCGGTTTTTGACTTTTTGGGGAAAAGTTTGAGAAATCTAAATTTATGCTTTGTAGTTGGTTCCTTTAGCAATAATTGATGTTATTGAGTTAATTGTGGCTAGATACAGTGGTTTGGAGGTGGATACAAGAGGAAAAGCGGCAATTGAGCATTGAGTGGCCCGCGGAATGAGGTAAGTGTTGTGTCTAACTTTGACCCGAGGGATTAGGAATCCTTGACTTATTTGATATACAAAATCCATGTGAGCGGTGTATAGGTGAGGTCACGAGTACCTATGCACCGCCGATTTATCTGTTCTGCCTGTTTTCTTCCCATTTTTCTTGTATTGTCTTTTTCCTACCTTAACTGCTACATGCTTTACTTTTAATTCCATGCCTAATTGCTACTTGTTAGACATTATATCTTTTGTTGAAGTGCTAGTTCTTTCATAGCTTCATTGTCTCCTATATTGTTTGAGCTAGTTATTGGTACTTTCAAGGCATATTATGGATTGGTCTCGCTGAGCAGTATTACTTGTGTAAAGTCTCGTAGGGTATAATCTTTCTAAATGTGTTGGTTTGAAGTTGAGCCTTGTGAAGAGTTATGTGATGTGAATTGTGTAATTTTTGTACTTGCTGAGTAAATGACATCGATATGGTGGGATCGGGTTGCGCACTGCAACAGGTGTAATAAAGGTGGATTGTGGTGAGATAAGGGTGAACCGTAATTGTGATTATTGTGATACGGTGGTATCGGGTTGCACACCGCATTAAGTGTAATAAGGGTGGAATGTGGTGAGATAAGGGTGAACTGTGATTGTGATTATTGTGATATGGTGGGATCGGGTTGCACGCCGCAACAATCTTTACGCTTATGTCTTCCTTTGACTGTGATAGTTGAATGGTAGTCTTAAACTATACTTAAGGTTTGTTATTGCTGAGCACTGATGACATGTTTCGAGAACTGTATTCATTCCTTGAAAGTTACTGCTTATTTTATCATGTCCTTCTTTATGCTTTTATTATACACTGTATGTAGGTTATATTATAAATGCTCCGCCATAGCCTCGTCACTACCTCATCGAGATTAGGCTCGGCACTTACCAGTAGATGTGGTCGACTGTACCGATACTGCACTCTGCACCTTCTGTGCAGATTTTGGAGCAGGTAGTGGTCGGCCAAGATGTTGGTTGCAGATTTTATGACTAGGAGACCCAAGGTAGTCCTGCTGGCGTCCGCAGGCCCTGGAGTCCCCTTCTATGCTCCTACATTTACTGTTTTTTTGTATTCCTTCATGAACAGTTGTACCTTCTTTCCAACAGATATTTGTAACAAATCTTAGTGTGTTCGTGGATAGTGACACCAGATTCTGGGTAGTGAGAGTAATAGTATTGGTAATAGTATATAAACAAAGAGGCTATTTACTTACTTCTGCATTTATTTATTTTCTGGTTTTAGCTTGTTTATTTTTGATCACCCAAACGTAAAGGATTTGGCTACTTAAAACTCTAACGTTGGCTTGCCTAGCAAGTGTGATGTTAGACGCCATCACGGTCCAGATGGTGGGAATTTCGGGTCGTGACATGTTGGTATCAGAGCACTAGGTTGCCTAGGTCTCAAAATTCACAAAATGCCTAGTAGAGTCTGAGGGATCGGTACGGGGACGTCCGTTCTTATCTCCCAAAGGCTACAGAGTTTAGGAACAATTTCACTTCTATTCTTCTCTTTCGTGCGATTTTGTTCTCTCAATGCTAATTGAAATCTCTACTCTTGTTCTTTCGCAGATGGCGAGAACACGTACCGCTTCTTTAGTTGAGCAGCAACCAGAGCCCCAGTGGCAGCTCCTACGAGGGGCAGAGGACGAGGCCGAGGCAGGGTTAGGGCTCAGCCTAAAGCTCGAGCTGCAGCACTAGTGGCAGAGCATCAGGTAGAGTTTGATGAGGAGGCTCCAGCCCAGACCGTTCCAGTAGGGCCAGCTCAGGTTCCAGAGGGGTTCATCGCTACCTCGGTACTTTAGGATACTTTGGTCCGTCTAGTGAGCCTGATGGAGAGTGTGGCACAGGTCGGCACATTCCCGGTAGCACCAGCCATCTCTCAGGCTGAGGGAGGAGCACAGACTCCCGCTACCCACACTCCGGGGCAGATGGCTTTCAGACTTTAGCAGCTCAGCCCTTTGGGGTAGTTCTATCGGGTGTTGCAGCACAGACCGGTGATGGATCGGCTATGTCTTCTGAGGCTTTGTGGAGATTGGATAGGTTTACCAAGCTTTTCCCAGTTCACTATAGGGGTGCATCTTCAGAGGATCCCGAGGACTATCTGGACAGCTGTCACAAGGTGTTACGGAACATGGGGATAGTGGTGACTAATGGGGTCAACTTTACTGCATTTTGTCTGTCTGGATTGGCAAAGAAATGGTGGAGGGATTATATGTTGGCCAGACCAGCTAGGTCATCGGCTCTTACTTGGGACCAATTCTCTCAGTTATTTCTTGAGAAGTTCCTTCCTATCACTCAGAGAGAGGACTATCGGAGGCAGTTCGAGCATCTGCAGCAGGAATCTATGACTGTCACTCAGTATGAGACTCGATTTGTGGATCTGGCCCGTTATGCTATTCTCCTGCTTCCTACCGAGAGAGAGAGAGAGAGAGGGGGGGGGGAGAGGAGGTTATGAGGGACTTGCTCAGCCTATCAG
>NW_017670957.1:326472-365734 GCF_001879085.1 Nicotiana attenuata
GGGGGTAAGGGAGCCGAAAAGGACGGAGGCGAGGCCGCTAGGAGGTGGAGGTCAGGACGTAGAGGTGGAGGCCAGGCCGCTAGAGATGGAGGCCAGCTAGAAGGAGGCCATCCAAGAGATATGGTTAAAAGTGGTAGGTCCCAGCCCCGATGTTATGCTTTTCCAGCCAGGCCTGAGGCTAAGTCATCCGATGCTGTTATCACAGGTACTGTTTCAGTTTGCAGTAGAGATGCTTCATTTCTATTTGATCTAGGGTCTACCTACTCCTATGTGTCATCTTACATTGCTTCATATTTGGTTGTGCCCCATGATTCCTTTAGTGCTCCTGTACATGTGTCCACACCTGTGGGGGGATTCTATTATTGTAGATCGAGTCTATCGTTCATGAATGGTTATTATTGGTGTTCTTGAGACTAGCATAGATCTCTTACTTCTCAATATGGTTGATTTTGATGTCGTTTTGGGGATGGATTGGCTGTCACCTTATCATGCTATATTGGACTGTCACGCCAAGATAGTGACCTCAGCCTTGTCGGGGTTGCGTCGATTAGAGTGGAGGGTGATTCCTGGTCATTCACCAGCATGGTTATCTCTTATATGAAGGCTCGGCGTTTGGTCGAGAAGGGGTGTCTAGTGCGGAAGTTCCTTCTATGGATTTTGTGCCCATTATTCGTGAGTTTCCTGAGGTGCTTCCTACAGATCTGCTAGGGATGCCACCTGACAGAGATATTGACTTCTGTGTCGATTTGGCTTCGGCCACTCAACCTATTTCTGTTCCGCTATATCGTATGTCCCTGCTAGAGTTAAAAGAGTTGAAGGAGTAGTTGCAAGATTTGCTTGATAAGGGCTTTATTAGACCCACTGGGGTGCACCTGTGTTGTTTGTAAAGAAGAAAGACGGATCAATGAGGGTGTGCATAGATTATCGGCAGTTGAACAAAGTCACTATCAAGAACAAGTATCCATTGCCCAGGATTGACGACTTATTTGATCAGCTTCAGGGTGCCAAGGTGTTTTTGAAGATGGATTTGGGGTTTGGCTACATTCAGTTAAGGATTAGGGCATCCGATGTCCCTAAGACAGCTTTACAGACTCGGTATGGGCATTATGAGTTTCTAGTGGTGTCATTGGGGCTGACAAATGCCCCAGCAGCGTTCATGGATTTGATGAACCGGGTGTTCAAACCCTATCTTGATTCTTTTGTGATTATTTTTATTGATGATATCTTGATCTACACCCGCAATCGAGGGGAGCATGAGCAACATCTTCGGGTCGTTCTTCAGACTCTAAGAGACAACCATTTATATGCTAAGTTTTCAAAATGCGAGTTTTGGTTGAGTTCGGTTGCTTTCTTGGGTCACGTTGTATCAGCAGAGGGTATTCAGGTGGATCCTAAGAAGATTGAGGCAGTCAAGAACTGGCCTAGACCCACTTCAGCCATAGAGATCCGTAGTTTCTTGGTATTGGCGGGTTATTGCCGTCGGTTTTGTGGAGGGTTTCTCATCTATAGCAGCCCCATTGACCAGGTTGACCCAAAAGGGTGCCCCGTTCAGATGGTCAGACGAGTGTGAGGCGAGCTGATAGGTTCTCAAATGTCTTTGCCTTATGTTTTGATGATCTAACAAACTTAATGTCAAGGACCAGATAGGGAATCTGACTCACTTGGACTACACTACATTTAACGGATTCCAGCTACTACACTGTATTTAACGGATTCGCGGTAAATGTGAACTGCTACAGCTTCAGGATCTAGGAAACCAAACAAGGACCTGATACCCTTGTGGTTCCCTCATAGCAGTACAAAGTCAATTGGACACAGCTGGAAACGAAGTGACCGCCTGCACTGTTTCTGCCACACTGCACTGTTTGCAGCGGCCACTCATTCCTTGACCAGCTAAAGTGCTCACATCATTTCAAGTGATGTGATCAAGGTGTACCAACAATGAGTTTATATTGAAACATCACTTGAATGTTTCAGTTTCTCATTCAAGCCTTTTGCAAAAATAGAGAAATCAATTCTCACGAGCTTGAAGAACAAAGTTGATGCTACTCGGACCAATTCCTAAAGTCAGTATTTTGTTGTCCTTAGTTGGGTTGTAACTTTGTGATTGTACTTATTGTATCTCCTAAATTTCTTAGCTAGAAGCGTTGATTAGGAATCCTCTTGTAAAATCCGTAAACTCTTTTGAGTTTATGTTGTGACTAGGTTTAGTCATAAGCAAAAGCCTTCGTAACTGATGAATGACAAAGTGGCTTGTAGTGAGAGCATCACAAGTTAGTGAAAGTCTTTGTAACTAGGGAGTCACAAAGTCGCTTATGGTAAGAGTACCACAAGTTAGTAGAGTTGAATTTTTTGTAATGGAGTCATTACAAAGTGGCTTGTAATAGGTATTTTACGAGTTAGTAAAGTTGAAAGCCTACAGGTGTAGGTCGTGGTTTTTGTCCCCTTGTGTGGGATTTTCCACGTAAAAATCCCGTGTGTCATTTACTTACAGTTTTATTAACATTCTCAGCAGAATAACGTAGAGGACCAGGTACTCTACTGTTTGGTGGACTCATACAAACTAACAATTGGTATCAGAGCAGGTTCCTCCTATCAGGCTAACACCTAGGAAGGATCGTTATGGCTACTCCACCAAATTTTGAAGAAGGTCAATCTACATACCGACCACCCAGGTTCAATGGACAATACTATGGGTGGTAGAAAACAAGAATGCATGATTTTATCATGGCTGAGGATTCTGAGTTATGGGATATCATATGCGATGGTCCTTATGTTCCAACAAAGGTACTGGAAGAACTTCCATTTTCAATGGCAAAAACCAGTAAAGAATACACTGACGCAGACAAGAAAGTTGTGGAGAAGAATTTTCGTGCCAAGAAAATTCTAGTATGTGGAATAGGACCTGGAGAATATAATAGAATCTCCACCTGCGACACTGCCAAAGAGATATGGGAAGCTTTGCAAACAGCTCATGAGGGAACCACACACGTAAAACAGTCTAAGATCGATATGCTCACTACCGAGTATGAACTCTTCAAAATGAAGGAC
This sequence comes from Nicotiana attenuata, assembly GCF_001879085.1. Lineage (NCBI taxonomy): Eukaryota > Viridiplantae > Streptophyta > Magnoliopsida > Solanales > Solanaceae > Nicotiana > Nicotiana attenuata. The sequence goes on from NW_017670957.1 coordinate 329,524, forward strand.
GATGAATCCATTCAAGAAATGCACACAAGATTCACTTCCATCATAAATGAGTTACACTCACTTGGTGAAACTATTCCTAGAAACAAGCTAGTGGGGAAGATCCTCAGCATTCTGCCTAGCTCTTGGGAAAGCAAGGTGAATGCTATTACTGAATCAAAAGACTTAAAAGAGCTGACCATAGAAGAGTTGGTCGGAAATTTGAAGACCCACGAGATGAAGAGGAAGGTAGACAGTAAAAGAAGAGAACCAAAGAAGGAAAAGAACCTGGTACTTAAAGCTGTTAAAAATGACTCAAGTGAGGAAGACAGTTACATGGCTTACTTAACCAAAAGATTTCAGAAGATGGTCAGAAGAAATGGAGAAATTCTAAAAAGGGGAAGCTCTAACAAACCAAAAAAATATGATCTTTGTCATAAGTGTGGGAAGCCTGGACACTTCATGAAAGGTTGTCCTCTCTTGAAGCAAGAATTCTCCGAGAACTATCGTGAGAAAGTAGCTAAGAGGAACCCCGTTCCTTTCAAGGACTTCAAAAGAAAAAGATCTAGTGACAATATGGTGAAACAAGCATGGGGGGAATCCTCTAGTGAGTCTGAAGATGAACCTGATGCTGGTGATAGTTCCATGATGGCATTAGAAGGCGAGGAAATTGAATATGACTCAACTTTTGCTTTGATGGCCCAATCAGATGATGAGGAAGACGATTGCAACAAAGAGGTAAATTTCAGGGATGTTAAGAGAAATCTGAAATCCTATTCTCCAAAAAAACTCATATCTTTAGCTAATATATTAATTGATGCCTATCATAGTCTTTTGGAGGATAGGGATTCTTTGACCTTAGAACTAGGAGAATCTGAACAAACCAGAGACGACTTAGTGGCTGAATTTATTGACCATAAGGAAACCATTGAAATCTTCACAAAGAAAAAAATGATCTTCTGGCAGTAATTGTAGACCTAAGGGTAACAATAGTGAGACCAGGTACTAAGTCAAGACCTGAAAATTCTAGAAAGGGAAAGGAGATAGCCAGTGAGGAACACATTAGGCTTGAAAATGAAGTGAAAGCTATGAGAACTAGGATGTGTGTTGAAATTGAGAAGAACAAGCACGTTCAAACTGATCTGGAAAGAGTAAAGAATGATCCTGAAAAGTCCCTAAAGGGGACCTGGTCCTCAGAAGCTATCACTGGCATGCACACTAATAATGATGGCAACATGCAGGGAATATGGTTCCAAATGGAGAAAACTCCTTACAACCCTCACCGCAAGTACGTCAGTGCCTCTGATAACTGGCTTTGTTACCCAATGTGGGAACAATGGACACTTCAAAGAAAATTGCCAGGCCAGGGATCAATCTGTTCAGAAAAACAAAGTGTTTGCTGAAAAAGTGACTACAAAAAGGGGACCAGGTTCTACTCCCAAAAACGCACATTACCTGCATGGATTACCTGCATGGACTAAGAGAGCTCTTATTCATCCTCTTGCCTACTACAAGGGACCCAAACTTGCTTGGGTTCCTAAAACTAACTCCTAATCTCTTTGCGTAGGGAACAGTGAAAGGAAGCGATCAACAATGGTTCATGGATAGTGGGTGTTCAAAGCACATGACTGGGAACACCATGGACTTTCTTTCACTAAAAGCCCTGCAAGGAGGGAGTCGGAAAAGGGTAAATTCTTGGAGTTGGGAAAGTCGGGAAGTCACTCACTCATTCTATTGAAAATGTGTACTATGTCAATGGCCTTAAGTACAGTCTCTTGAGTGTCTCTCAAATCTGTGATAAAGGAAACAAGGTGGAATCGTTGTCCAAAAGTCACTGATCTGGCAACTGGGGAAGTAGTACTTGTGGCCAAAAGATACAAAAACATCTATGTTGCTGATTTCGAGTCCTTACAAAGTGGTGATCTGAGTTGTCTGAAAGCTGTTGATGATGATGCTGAACTATGGCACCGAAGACTGGGCCACGCAAGTTTTTCTCTTCTGAACAAACTAATTCAGAAGGACCTGGTTCATGGTCTGCCCATGTCAAAATTCAAGGTGCAAAAGGTCTGTGATGCCTGTGCTAGAGGAAAACATGTGAAGTCCTCCTTTAAGTCTAAAAGAGATGTGAGCACCTCAAAGCCACTAGAGCTTCTGCATATGGATCTATGCGGCCCTATGAGAGTGCAAAACAAAGGAGGAAAAATATACATTTTTGTGATAGTGGATGACTACTCCAGATTCACATGGACTCTGTTTCTCAGAACTAAAGATGAAACCGTTGAGGTGTTTGTGGCCTTTGTGAAGAAAATCCAGGTGAAGATGGAATCTTGAGTCGCATGCATTAGATCAGATCATGGGACAGAATTTGACAATGTCAAATTTGATGAGTTCTGCAATGAAAATGGCATCACTCACAACTTCTCAACAAAATGGAGTAGTAGAAACGAAGAACAGAACTCTGGAAGAGATGGCAAGACCAATGCTAATCGATAGTGGAATTGCAAAGAACTTCTGGGCTGAAGCTGTCAACACTGCCTGCTACTTGGTGAACAGGTGCATGATCAGATCACTTCTGAACAAAACCCCCTATGAATTGTTGAATGGAAGGAAACCCAAGCTGACTCACCTAAGAACATTTTGGTTGCAAATGCTATGTTCTCAACAATGGAAAGGATCGGCTTGGTAAATTCGACGCCAAGAGTGATGAAGGAATATTTAAGGGCTACTCTTCTCAAAGCAAGGTTTACAAGATATATAATAAACTGACTCAATGTGTTGAGGAAAGTGTTCATGTTATTTTTGATGAGTCTTATCCATCCTGTGAGAAGAGTGCTGAAGAAGATCAAGATGGAGAACCCTTACTAGTCGCTGGTGAAGTCATTGACGTGACAAAAGGAAAGGCAGATATGATGAGTCAAATAAAAGTGCTGAGTGAAGACAATACTACCTCATCTCCAATGGAACCAAGCACTTCAATTACTACCACTAAAGTTGAAGAAAGAGTGGTTGATGCAGTTCAGGGAACTGCACTAGCACCTGAGAGAAGAACACAAGAGAACCAGCCAAACGTACCCACATCCTCTCAAAATGAACCTCAGACGTCTAACTGGAGACACCAAAGATCTCATCCGATGGACAACATTATTACTCCTCTAGATTTCGGAGTACAAACCAGGTCAAAAGCCAGAAATTCACTTGCCTTCTCATCTTTTCTCTCCCAGATAGAACCCAAGAATATTAAGGAAGCCTTGAAAGATGCAGATTGGATTACAGCCATGCAAGACGAGTTACATCAATTTGAAATAAACAGAGTGAAGTTGGGGCTTTTAAAGCCCAATTGAGAAACTGATTCCTCTTTATCTGGCTATGAAAATCATCTTCAAGAAATAACTAGCTAAAAGTGTTTTCTAGCCATGTCTAACTCACTTTAATACTGTTGCAGGTAAACACGCATGATGAGTATAGAAGCTGTAGATGCAGTGTATGAATGATAAAAGAAGATTGATACTTTCAAATAAAAGGTCAAGAACCTGATTCTTGTACCAAAGGTTAGTAGTTCTGTGCATCCTTTAATACACGTCTTAAAAAGGGTACAAAACACAATCACCATGTCATCCAACTTTTCCGACTCTACTGTCACGTCTCTTCACTTCAAATCATTTCATCTCCCTCTGAAACGTTGCACTTCTCCACGCTCAACTTCTGTTTTAGAACCGATCCCTATCTCTCTCGTCATAATTATTCACTCTTAATTAAATCACCTCCATTCTCCACAAACCATAAGTCCTTCCTCAAAATCTCCCAAAGCACCTTCACTTCATCTTTCCATGGCTGATACAACCTCCGACCACCCTACTTTCCTGCCTCGGTCGTACCTATCACTGAAAAGTCTGTGGAGTCCTCCGTTCCTTTTGAGTCTTGTATAACCACTCTTACCCTCCCTACTGAAATCACACCTTACCCAATTTCACCACTCCTACCCTCCCTACTGAAATCACACCTTACCCAATTTCTCCGTCTCTTTCCATTTCCAAAATCCCTATAAGTGTTGATCCATCCTATCTATCCTCTGAGATGCCTACTAATCAAGGAATAAGTGGAGAACAAAGTCATGAGTGTGCAGAGGGCTCCGCCATTGTTACTACAGATTTCGTGGTGGCAGTAGTGCCGATTGAGAAGAAAATGTTGTATCCATCTTCTTAGTATCTGCTGACGGTGTTCTTCAAGAGATAATTACTCAGGAAAACGAGATACAGGGTATGGGGGGAAAATAGAGCTATAGTGCTAGTTGAGAATGCTGCACTGGCAGAGTCGACTGGGCTTTCACATGAGGAACCTGATCCCTCTCCGGAGGACCCAGGTGAGGGCTCTCACTCCCAGGACAGTTCTGTCCCCGTATTCAATGTTGTGCCTCTGGACATTCAAGCCCCTGAGATGAAGTCCAGTGATGAGGATGATCAAGATACCTTAGCTCTCGATGGGTTCATAGTTAAGCGGAGGGTTGTGTCCACTCCTGAATCCTCAACCAAACGATCTACTACCAAGCTGCAAGCTAAGGTGGCCAACGACTCTGCCCTTCAGAAGAGCAAGAAAAGCAGTAAGAAGAAAAAGAGGAAGTTGGTGAAAGACAGTGTACCCGTAAGTGATAAGGCAATCCCTGTGGTAGAGGTGGAAGAAGAAACACCAGATGAATCTGGTTCACTGGTTAGGCGGTCTCAGAAAAAGAAGCAACCTGCTTCAATAGAAAAGGGGTCAACCTCTAGCTCCAAATTGAAGGCAGTTGTGAGTGAGTTCTCGATGTCTGATGAGGATGTGCTAGTCAAATCCAAGAGAAAAAGGAAATTAAGTGGTGAAAATCCGGAAAATGCAAGTCTGAAATTATTCAGGAACCTGGTTCTGTGAAGAGGATAAGGGGTGAAGTCAGTCTTGGCTCAGAACGCTTGAGGCACCAAAGGGTTCTACTGGATCGTATGTTTGACCCCGCAATCTCTGAGATAGCTGGTATGCGCCAAATTCTTGAAATGGTTGAGTTTCAACGATGGGGGCATCTATTTCAAATAGATGGCCCTAAAGCTTATTAGGATGAGGTGCAAAGCTTCTTTGCTAGCCTTTTTCCCGTTGACACTGACCGCATCTGTATGTTGGTAAATGGAGTTGATATCGTGTTTGATGTAAAGTTGCTTGGTGAAATTCTTAAAGTTCCTACAGCCGGTGTGTCCAGTGTAAGGGATATTTGTCAGTTCAATTTCAGAAACGTCATAGTAAAGGACAACGCAAATCAGAAGGGGGACCAGATCCATAAGAAGGCGTTACTCCCTGTCTATCAGCTGCTTTTTGAATTGGTCAACAAAGTTCTATTGCCTCGAGCTGAGAGGAGGTCCGTAACCTCTAAGTCTGACCTCTTCTTGATGGAGCAACTGGATAGCTTTACCCCTGTAAGCTTGCCTGCTATTATGATTGAGCACATGAAAAAGGTAGCCATCTCCAAAGATGGAAATCATGGCCTTCCCTATGGGTTTTTGCTTACAAGAGTGTTCAAATTCTTTGAGGTGCCATTGGGGCAAGGCAAGGTGGGGAAAAAGAAGCAAACCTTCTCACAGACGACAATGGAAGAATGCGAGTGCCTAGAGAAGAATGGGGGAGTAGGAAGTACATCGACTGTCTCACAGCTGATTAATGCTCAGAATAGTGCAATTTAGGAGATTCGTCGGTTAAAGGCTAGGAATGCTATCCTTGAAGGTCAGCAAGCCCAAGGGGTTCCAGCGTCAAATGATGAAGTAGCTCGTTTGGCAGAGGAATGCTGATCTCAGGGCGCAAGTAGAGACCCTGAAAGTAGAACTGCTCAATGAGCAAAAGTCGTCCAATGCCCGAATAGACCTTGTTCTCCAAACACTTATTGCAGCTTCCAAGCCTTCTACTCCTAGTGCCCCCTTAAGTACCCCTTTAGTGACCAGTTTCTGGAAATGTTCTTTAAGTTTGCTTTGTTTTGGCAGATGTTTTGTTTTTTTTTTATGTGGTTGGGATGAAACACTACTGCTCCTGTTTTAACAGTCCAACGTTGCCTTCTGCTTTTTAAGCAAAGGCATATTAAAATTTTATCAATATAAATTCTATCCTCTTTCATTATATCATTGCTTCTCTTATATGTCTCTACTCTCCATCATGTTTGTGTGTATATACGTGGCATGAGTTAGCTTGGCTAGACTTCTTTGTGCCATTCATCTGTTTGTGTCTTTTTAATGATGTCAAAAAGGGGAAAATGGTAATGGTAATGGTAAACAAGACCGGGCATAAAGTCAGGGGGAACTCTTGTGTTCTACTGTTACTTAATTTGGTTCTCTTTGCTCTAAATCCATGTTATCAACATTAAGTTTGTCATCATCAAAAAGGGGGAAATTGATAGGTTCTCAAATGTCTTTGCCTTATGTTTTGATGATCTAACAAACTTAATGTCAAGGATCAAATAGGGAACCTGACTCACTTGCACTACACTACATTTAACGGATTCCAGCTACTACACTGCATTTAACGGATTCCAGCTAAATGTGAACTGCTATAGCTTTAGGAGCTAGGAAACCAAACAAGGACCTGATAACCTTGTGGTTCCCTTATAGCAGTACAAAATCAATTGGACATAGCTGGAAACGAAGTGAGCGCCTGCACTGTTTCTGCCGCACTGCACTGTTTGCAGTGCCCACTCATTCCTTGACCAACTAATGTGCTCACATCATTTCAAGTGATGTGATCAAGGTGTACCAACAATGAGTTTATATTGAAACGTCACTTGAATGTTTCAGTTTCTCATTCAAGCCTTTTGCAAAAACAGAGAAATCAATTCTCACGAGCTTGAAGAACAAGTTGAACGCTACTACGGACCAGTTCCTAAAGTCAGTATTTTGTTGTCCTTAGTTGAGTTGTAACTTTGTGATTGTACTTATTGTATCTCCTAAATTGCTTAGCTAGAAGCGTTGATTAGGAATCCTCTTGTAAAATCCGTAAACTCTTTTGAGATTATGTTGTGACTAGGTTTAGTCATAAGCAAAAGCCTTTGTAACTGTAGAGTGATAAAGTGGCTTGTGGTGAGAGCATCACAAGTTAGTGAAAGTCTTTGTAACTAGGGAGTCACAAAGTGGCTTGTGGTAAGAGTACCACAAGTTAGTTGAGTTGAATTCTTTGTAATGGAGTCATTAGAAAGTGGCTTGTAATAGGTATTTTACAAGTTAGTGAAGTTGAAATCCTACAGGTGTAGGTCGTGGTTTTTGTCCCCTTGTGTGGGATTTTTTCACGTAAAAATCCCTTTTGTCATTTACTTACAGCTTTATTAACATTCTCAGTAGAATAACGTAGAGGACCGGGTACTCTACTGTTTGGTGGACTCATACAAACTAACACGAGCTTTCAGAAGCTCAAGAAGCTTTGACTACGGCACCGGTGTTGGTGTTGCCCACAGGTTCAAGGCCTTATACGGTATATTATGACGCATCTCGTATTGGACTTGGTATGGTATTTATGCAGGGTTGCAAGGTTATTGCATATGCTTCACGGCAACTAGTGGTTCACGAGACAATTTATCCTGTTCATGACTTGGAGATGGCAGCCATTATTCGCACGCTGAATATTTGGAGTTACTATTTATACATCGTGTCGTGTGAGGTGTTCACGGATCATAAGAGTTTGCAGTATTTTTTCAAGCAAAAGGAACTCAATATGAGGCAGAGGAGGTGGTTGGAGCTATTGAAAGACACTTATATCACCATCTTGTATCTTCCGAGAAAGCCAATGTGATGGCCGATGCTTTGAGTAGGAAGTCAGCTACTATGGGTAGCCTTGCGTATATACTAGTCGTGAGAGACTGCTTCCATTAGACGTTCAGGCGTTAGCCAATCAGTTCGTGAGGTTGGATGTTTCTGAGCTCGGTCGTGTTTTAGCTTGCACAGTCCCTCGGTCTTTTTTGTTTGATCGCATCAGGGAGCGGTAGTATGATGACCCTCATTTGCTTGTCCTTAGGGACACAGTGCGGCACAGTGATGCCAAGCAGGTTACGATTGGAGATGCTGGAGTTTTGAGGATGCAGGGTCGTGTTTGTGTGCCTAATGTGGATGGGCTTCCTCAGTTGATTCTAGAGGAGGCTCACAGTTCTCGGTATTCTATTCATCCGGGCGCCGGCAAAATGTATCAGGACTTGCGGCATCATTATTGGTGGAGGAGGATGAAAAAGGATATTGTTGCATATGTAGCTTGGTGTCTAAATTATCAGCAAGTAAAGTACGAGCATTAGAGACCTGGTGGTTTGCTTCAGAAGATAGAGATTCCTGAGTGGAGGTGGGAGCGTATCACTATGGATTTCGTTGTTGGACTCCCACAAACTCAGAGAAATTTGATACATTTTGGGTTATTGTGGATAGACTAACCAAGTCAGCGCATTTCATTCCTGTAGCCGTAACCTACTCTTCAGAGCGGCTGGCAGAGATTTATATCCGTGAGTTCGTTCGTCTTCACGGTGTACCCGTGTCTATCATTTCTGATTGAGGTACGAAGTTTACCTCGCACGTCTATAGGGCAGTACAGCATGAGTTGGGTACGTGGGTTGAGTTGAGCACCGAATTTCATCCTTAGACGGGCGGACAGTCCGAGCGTACTATTCATATCTTGGAGGATATGCTCCGCGCGTGTGTTATAGACTTTGGAGGTCCGTGGGATCAGTTCATGCCTCTTGCAAAGTTCGCCCACAACAGCAGATATCAGTCGAGCATTCAGATGGCCCCCTATGAGGCATTATATGGTAGTCGATGTCGATCGCCGGTTGGATGGTTTGATCTGGGGGAGGCTCGTTTATTAGGTACAGATTTGGTACATGATGCGTTGGATAAGGTTAAGATCATTCAGTATAGACTTCACACAACTCAGTCCAGGCAGAAGAGTTATGCCTACCGTAGGGTTCGTGATGTGGCATTTATGGTCGGAGAGAGAGTGTTGCTTCGGGTATCACCCATGAAGGGTGTAATGAGGTTTGGAAAGTAGGGCAAGTTGAGCCCTAGGTACATCGGGTGTTTTGAGATCCTTGAGCGAGTGGGAGAGGTGGCCAACAGACTTGTGTTGCCACCTGGTTTGTCAGTGGTACATCCAGTGTTTCATGTGTCTATGCTTCGGAAGTACCACGACGATCCATCCCACGTGTTAGATTTCAGCACTGTCCAGTTGGACAAGGATTTGACCTACGAGGAGGAGCCGGTAGCTATTCTAGACCGGCAGGTTCGTCAGTTGAGATCGAAGAGTTATCCTTCTGTTCGAGTGCAGTGGGGAGGTCAGCCTGCTGAGGCAGCTACCTGGGAGTCCGAGTCCGATATGCAGAGCAAATATCCCCACCTTTTCGCCAGCACATGTACTTTTCTATGTCGACGAACGGTTGTTTTAGAGGTGGAGAATGTGATGACCCAAAAGGTCATCTTATGTTTAGAACTCGATTCTGTGTTTTGAGGCCTTTAAAATCTCATTTTTACCCTCATCGATTTGCCTGCGCTCCGGGCGTGTTTTCGAAAAGATTTAATGTTGAACGTTGGCGAAATTAATAATTTTTGCCTTTAAAAGTTGATTTAGTTAACTTCGGTCGACATTTTGAGTAAACGGACCTGGACTCAATGGGTCCGTATCGAAATGCGGGACCTGGGCGTATGCCCGGAATAGAATTCCGAGGTCCCTAGCCCGAGAAATGAATTTTTGATGAAAATTAAAAGTCTGAAAAATTAAATGCTTTTAAGAATTTGGTTAATGTTTGATCTTGTTGGTATCGGGTCCGTATTTTGGTTCTAGAGCCCAGTACATGTTCATTATGATATTTAAGATTTGTCTGTGAAATTTTGTGAGAAACGGAGTTACTTTGACGTGATTCGAACGTCCAGTTGAGAAAATAGAAATTTTAAAGTGTTCTTAAGAATCTCCTTTGATTTGGTGCTAAATTCGTAATTCTAGGTGTTATATAGGCGATTTGATCGCACGAACAAGTGTGTATGATGTTTCAAGCTTGTGTGCATATTTGGTTTTGAGCCTCGAGGGCTCGGGTTAGTTTCGAATAGCTACGGAGTATTTTGAACTTAGAAATTTTTGCTGGTGTGCTTCATGTCTGCAGACTTCGCATTTGCGAAGAGTTCATCGCAATTGCGAGCAATTAGGTTGGGGTGTGGACTTCGCATTTGCAAAGATTAGGATGGCAATTACGATCACCTCAGTTCGCATTTGCAAAGGCTGCAGAAATGCGAGGAGTTCGCATTTGCGAAGCTTTTCTCGCATTTGCGAGCTTCGCAATTGCGAAGCTCAGGTCGCAGATTCGACATCTGCAGCTGTTCAAAACTTATGTTTGACGGGATTTTCTCCCATTCTCCACATTTTTCACATCCTAGAACCCTAGAGGCGATTCTCCCAAGACCAATTCTTCCCCAAAACTTTGGTAAGTGATCCTAACCCACTTTCTTTCAATTTCCCATCATATTTCATGTATTTCCAACCTAAAATCTAGGATTTTCATGGTAGAAATTGGGGGTTTGGGTAGAATTAGGAATTTTTGGGAAACTGGGATTTTGACCTCAAATTGGGGTCGGATTTCAAAACTAATTGCATATTCGGCTCAGGGGTGAATGGGTGAATGAGTTTTGGTCCAAACCTTGAGTTTTGACCAAGAGAGTCTAGAGTCGGTTTTTGTCTTTTTGGGGAAAAGTTTGAGAAATCTAAATTTATGCATTTTATTTGGTTGCTTTAGCAATAGTTGATGTTATTGAGTTAATTGTGGCTAGATACGAGTGGTTTGGAGTAGGATGCTAGAGGAAAAGCGGTAATTGAGCATTGTGTGGCCCGTAGAGCGAGGTAAGTGTTGTGTCTAACTTTGACTCAAGGGATTAGGAATCCTTGACTTATTTTCTATATAAAATCCATGTGAGCGGTATATAGGTGAGGTGACGAGTACCTATGCACCGCCAATTTATCTGTTCTGCCTGTTTTCTTCCCATTCTTCTTATATTGTCTTTTTCAGCCTTAACTGCTACATGCTTTACTTTTAATTTCATGCCTAATTGCTACTTGTTAGACATTATATCTTTTGTTGGAAGTGTTAGTTCTTTCGTAGCTTCGTTTTCTTCTTTATTGTTTGAACTGGTTATTGGTACTTACAAGGCACATTATGGATTGGTCTCGCTGAGCAGTATTACTTGTGTAAAGTCTCGTAGGGTATAATCTTTCTGAATGCGTTGGTTTGAAGTTGTGCCTTGTGAAGAGTTATGTGATATGAATTGTGTGATTTCTGTACTTGCTGAGTAAATGACATCGATCTCGCCGCAACACGTGTAATAAGGGTGAATTATGGTGAAATAAGGGTGAACCATAATTGTGATTATTGTGATACGGTGAGATCGGATTGCACGACCAACAGGTGTAATAAGGGTGGATGTGGTAAGCTAAGGGTGAATTGTGATTGTGATTATTGTGATATGGTGGTATCGGATTGCATGCCGCAACAATCTTTATACTTATGTCTTCCTTTGACTGTGTTAGCTGAATGGTAGTCTCAAAACTGTACTTAAAAATTGGTTATAGCTAAGCACTGATGACATTTTCGAGAACTGTATTCATTCCTTGCAAGTTACTGCTTATTTTATCTTGTCCTTCTTTATGCTTTTATTATACACTGTATGCAGGTTATATCGTAAACGCCCCGCCGTAGCCTCGTCACTACCTCGTCAAGGTTAGGCTCGGCACTTACCAGTACATGGGGTCGGTTGTACTAATACTGCACTCTACACTTTCTGTGCAGATTTTGGAGTAGGTAGTGGCTGATCGAGAGGTTGGTTGCAGATTTTACGACTAGGAGACCCAAGGTAGTCCTGCTGGCGTCCGCAGGCCCTGACGTCCCCTTCTATGCTCCTACATTTACTATTTTTTTTAATTCCATTCATAATCAGCTGTACCTTCTTTCGAACAGATGTTTGTAAGTGTGTTCGTGGATTGTGACACTGGATTCTGGGTGGTGATAGTAATAGTACATAAATAAAGAGACTATTTACTTACTTCCGCATTTTTTTCTGGTTTTAGCTTGTTTATTGTTGATCACCGAAACGTAAAGGATTTTGGCTAATTAAAACACTAACATTGGCTTGCCTAGCAAGTGTGATGTTAGGCGCCATCGCGGTCCTGATGGTGGGGATTCCGGGTCGTGACAATAATAACAATATCACGATTAGGAGTATAAGCTCATTTAATGAATTAGAGAAAATATTTTATATATATTCTGTACAGAAACATCTTTCTCTACTTGGTCCGTTTAATATATACTAAGTATGCAACATAAGAAGTTGGAGTAAAATCACTCCCATAATCATGATAAATTATACTTTAATCTTGTGCTACAATCATCAAGATTTTTTGCCCAACAAGATCTTCGATTGTGAACATAGTTTACTAATTATGAGAACCAACAATTTGATCTTCTGTGCATGAGCTAAGACTCCATACACTAAATTGTCTACTACATAACTAAAGGACACACATGTAACAAATGATCTATCTAAAATAATACTTTATTAAATTAAAAAAATCAAATAAACAATTGTTCTATAAAGAATAAAATACAATATTATATCTAAACCGCATGGTTAATAGTATATTCAGAGTTTTCATTCTCAAAAAAATTCTAAACAATATAAATAATCTGAAGAAATATCAATATATAATCTATGTTCTTATGTTGTTGGTGAAAATGTGAATATATAATCTATGTTCTTTTCTTAAACTTCAATAACTACCCCACCTATTTTTCCAATCTCTCCTCTTAATCGAGCAATACTGAGATTTAGAAGAAACCCAGTTTGACAATTTGTTTTATTCTGGAAGATGAAAAGTTGAATACTCAACTTGAGTTCAGGGCAAAGGAGATTGGAAAAGAAGATTCAGGAGCAAATCCCAGCAACAAGTTTAGCAGCAAAATTGGCCGTAAAAGTTTCTCCGAGAAGCTTCTATTTTTTTCGATCAATCTGCAATCATCCATCTTTTAACCGAAAGGCAGCTACGAGCAATGGGGGATATGGGAACAAAACAAAGAAAGATACGAAAATGGAGAAAAAGGAGGCAAAAAAGAAAAATAAAGAATAAAAGAAAGGTAAAATTAAATGATACCTGACACATGCGAAAAATCAAATGATAAAGGGGAAAATGAAATATCGGATTGAATCGCCGAACCAGAATAAGGTGGTAAAAGAATGTTCCTAAAGTTAAAGTATGTAATTAAGTTCAGGTGCGTATTTTTCCTAAACATTATGGAAAATGTATAGGCTTTGGTTAATCTTGGTCCTTGATATATAACATCAATGGTCCTTCATGTATTCCAAAACCTAACAACTTTGGTCTTTATCTCTAAGACTAACGTGCCTTCACACCTTGCAAGCAAATATTTTGTCATATCATACACTTAATAACATTAGTACATAGGTGCGAGTAAGTTTTTGCTTAAGGAAAGGCAATAATTTGGGCAATATTGTTAGTGAAAACAAAAAAGCAGTGTAATTAGATGGGTTTATTTCCTTGCTTTTATTATTGGATATATTATTGGGGGGACGATGGGCCAGAGAATATGGAGGAGGGGAGGGCCTTTAGTTGTATTTCTACCTTGTAAAGGAATGGAGCAGGGCGGAGTTGTATAACCCTTTGTCCAGGGGCGGTCCAATACGTTGGGGGCTAAAGCCAAACATTATTTAGAGGCCTTAAGGGTCTGTTGAAAAGCCACCGGATAATTGGAATTGGTGTAATTACTAGGATACTTACTACACAGCCTAGTAATTACACAATAATTACGACAACCTGTTTGTTTGCCATAGTGTAATTATAGTGTCATTACAAGTTTACTGTTTGGTTGCACAAGTGTAATTACACAGTTATATTAAATTTTAAATGAAGTAATTATCAAAATTTAAAAGTTAATATAATAAATATATGCCTATATATTTTTATAAGTATAAATAATATTATATTTGGTATTTAAGATGTATATTTTTTCGTGAATATACATTAATTAGTAATCATATATTTATAACTAATATTGTAAAACTAATATATATATATATATATATATATATATATATATATATATATATATATATTAAATTAAATTATAATATTTATTTTAGATAGTTACAAAAACTAAAAATATACATTCTGTAAGAACCTCACGAAATTCATTTTTGATAAAATAAATTAATATTTATAAATATAATATCATAACATTATTCAAATGCTTGACAAAACTAATCTATCAATTCTAACTAAAAAATGAACAATATGGAATGTGAGCCAATACTAGTAGAATAAGTAAATTGGAACCATGAATATACAAAATTGCATCACTCATTATATGCCAAGTTTGTTAATGACACATTATTTCTAATATTAGGAGGTGCATTTTTAAAAAATAGAATAACAAAATAAATAAAAATAAAATATAAGCAATTACATGGAATCATAAGAATTAAAGGTAGAGAAATAAAAGATATATATTGTACAAGAAAAAATATATTTTAAAATTTCAAAAGAAATTAAAAGGTAAAAATAAAATTAAAAAATTAAAATAAAAGAAATAAAAAATATAAAGAAAATAAATTAAAATACAAACAAAAAGGAAAGAAACTAAAAAGCAACCTTGTAATTACACAATGTAATTACCACCAATTCTCATCCCCCCCTCCCCCCTTGAGAATTGGAGAGTGTAATTACACCCCTCTAATTACACTTAATTACATGCTGACCAAGTAATTACTTGGCCAACCAAACATGCCAAACTGTGCAATTACACTCAATTACACCCAAATCCATTTCCAAGGTGACTTTCCAAACAGGCTCTAAATCTTTTATTACATTTAAGAATCTATATATTTTTTTAGGTAAAGTCAATTCTCCTAACTTGTTTGCGATGCAAAGTGATTATTAACTTTTTTTATAATAATCTTTTATCGATTGACAATACAATCAATCTATTTTTTTTTTTTTGAAATATGAGATTCTATTAACAATTTAATCCCTCTTTATCTTTTTTTTTATTGTGTGATTAAGTAATTTTATTGATATTTTCTAGTTGACAAATTTAAATTTTAAGGTAATATATAATATAAAAACAATACCTATATTAGGTAAAAATAATAAATGTCAAAAAAGAAAAAAAATAATAGACATTGAAAACTGTGAAAATGGTAATAACAATTAAATTTGATTATGGGATTCTAAAAATACGTGATCTATTTTTATGCTGGTTGTTAAGCAGTTGATGCTATGTGAAAGACTTAGAAACAAGATTAGAGCTTGAGAGCAAGGTGATAATCGAACCGAATGGTTAATAATCGGGGCCTCGAGCTTGCTTATTCGAGGACCTCGGGGTCGAGTCTGAGGCTCGACTGGGAGCTATCGGGGGTAAGCGATGGGCAACTAACAGTTTGAATAAGATCAATGACGGCTCTTTATGGCCAATAATGAGCAATAAATGATGAATAATAAATAGAACACAATGAATGCAAGCAATAAACGAAGTAATGAACTCAGGAGAATATGTTAGAGAGTAGAGAAAATATTTTTGTGTATTTTGATATGGAGTAACAGAACTTTGCAAAATGACAGGGACCCGCTTTATATTGGAGGGGAAATCCCAACGTAGTACACATGTGTTAATTACAAAGATATGGAGATGTGACAGCTAGTCGAAGTCACGATTCAGGTATGATTTTGGCTCACTAGGCTTTGTCAGCCCTAGTTATGCGCTTTGGGAACTCCCCACCTTCCCATCATAACCGTTGGTCCGCACCGCCCGAGGTCGAGCGTCGGCAGCCTTCGAGGGTGAACCTCGACCCTTGTCTTGAACCTTGTGAAAGATGCTCACGAGACACCTTAATGACAAAAAATTGGACCCTCCGATTTTACCGTATACAGATAGTCCCCGAGTTTCTTAGAGTGAAAGCGATAAGAAACGACCTTGAATTCTTTCCTATATGGCACTCCCGTAACAACGACAGTCACAAGGTGCCAAAAGACGATGCATACACAACCCTCGAAAGCCTTCGCATTGACTATGGCAGTGGCTGTCCTTCGGCTTCCTCCATCACGCGTGTGGGCCTCTATAAATACTTCTCTTCTCGTTCTTTACAATTCACTGCACTACCAATCCCCCAAAAAGGTTCCTTCTTTCTTACTTCTGTTCTTTCCTCGAAATGCAATTTCTCTTTTGGAATCTTTTAGGAACGGCAATAATTTCTGCCTCTACTTCTTAGGAGAACGTAACCTCCTCCTCTTTGCTTCCATCTAAGGGCAAAGCGACAATGCCTCATCGTGCAGAGGAGTGCGTTCCAGGATTTTTTTGCAACGACTTCCGATTTCAGGGTTGAGAGTCCTTCTTCGAAGCTGGGGCGCCACGAGTCTGTGTCCTGGTATATTAGCTCGATAACAGACGTCGGAAGGGTGAAAGCCGATTGTCACTGAGGGGACGCGGTGCTTGTGTATATCCCTACTCAAGAGGAGGATATAACGACATTCAAAGCAGGTTTTCACGGCGTATATACTTACCCGTTTACCCTTGGGCCGGTGGGACCATCCTCGCCTCCGATTGATCCCGTGATCCTCGACTTCTGCCAACGGTAACAAGTGACTCTCGTCCAAATTCATCCTTCGTTCTGGCGCATTTTCTACATGATCAAGTATTATGTGAACATGATTGAGGAGATGCCCTTTGCTCTTGATCACTTGATCAGGATGTATAGCCCCTATTTCTTTTGTGGGGGTTTGATCAAGCTCCACTGCCGAGCTTCGAGGGCCCTCTTTACCTGCATCGAAAAAGTCGGAATGGAGGGTGGATGAGCCGCTTTTTCCGAGTAAGGACTTCAAATCTGGTCCCAGTGGAAAGGATGCCGTTCCCCGAGAGGTGGAACATGGAACGCAAGTAGATACGTTATCTAGCATTCCCTTGCTTCCTTTTAAGTACGTTCTTCCATGCACATAATTCCCTCTGCTAATGCAGCCGCGACAATTTACCCTCGCACGGTCACGGACCTCTTGGGCTGGGTCGGCCGGCTGGACTTGATCTGCCTATAAACTGAGCGAGTGTGGCTTGATCTGTCTCAAGCTCGATGGGAAGCTAAGGACCACGGTGATCCTTCACCCCTACTGCAGTCGTAACTTTCGATCTGAGTTGCTACTGATAGCGCTTTCACTCCTTATGCTCACTTCTTGCATTTGTGTAGGTCTGTGGGAGGTCCCCCTAATGAGGGGAGCATCGCTTGGCGAGGAGGGTGCTTCGGTGCCCGATGAAGGGAAGAAAAGGCAAAGGGATCCGTCGAATGAACTTTCGGAATCCAAGAAGATCAAGGCTGGAGAAACTAAGGCCGACCCTGGAGCCCTAACTTCGAAGACAACGGGAAGTCCCTAAGTCGGGGGCGAGGGGGAGAATGACTTCTCGATGGCGTCCGAGAGAGGGGAAAACGTGATCGACCCCCATGCCGCAGAGATGATGGCTCCCGAGCTGGAGCTTGATGTCATCGCGATCCAATATCAAGCTGGGGAGGCTTTAAAGGGGGTGTCGGGTGATTCTCCCGAGTCGGCTGATGGCCAAAATATCCCTCGAGCAGAGATGCATTTGGTAGGCGATTCGGAGGAAAACAGTTCTGGAGCTTTGTAAGGACAAGATGCAACTATGCTTGGCCCTGTCGGTGTTATCGTGGTAAGTGACTCTCCTCAGGGAACGATCACACCTCCTAGGGGAAAACAAGATGCCCGGAATGAAGAACCTTCTGATGTAGGGGTGCCCATTGGAAGCAGAGATGCACTTGAGAAGCCTTTAGCCGCTTACGGGGGGATTCCCGATTTCAAGGCTTTGTTCGTCTTCAGTGAGATGCACAGGCTCTGTGAGCAGGTAGTTTTCGTAAGCCCTGCCTGCCGCCCTTATCTTTATCTTCCTAACTTGTCTTTTTCATGCTTCAGGCCAGGGCACTTTATAATCAGACTTTCGCCCGGCTTCAGGCTGAGGCGGCCCGTCATGATCATGAGAAGACTTTCGTTGATGAGCAGGCTACCTAGTTTTTGTTCACTACGGCCTGACTATTTGTCAGATCCCAGCGTTTTGACGTTTTTAATCTGGTTTGTGCAGTTTGGGGAGGAAAGTGCGCTACTGAGGGAGGAGCTCCGAGCCAGAGACTCCGAAGTTCTCGAACTCAAACGGCACGTGAAAGAGATAATTTCTGAGAGGGATACCCTCCAGGAAAAGATAGCCTTGGTCGCGCATCAGCTTCATGATGCGAGGGTGGACAATGACAAGTATAGGGGCCTCCATTCTAAGTTAGCAACTGCACTATCCCAGATCAAAACTGAAGCCGAGGCGCTCATATCTTTGCATGAAGAAGATGTCGTTGCGATAAACTCTCAAGCCGGGAGAGCGCCATATAAGGCCGAGTTGAAATTGACTCGAGCTGTGGAGCATGCTTGGTTAGAATCTCGGAGGCGAACTCTCGAAGATATACAAGTGGGAGGTATCGATTTGTCTGCTGAGCTCGAGAGGGTGAAGACCCTAGAAAAGGAGGGTGCTACCCTGTTTGCTTCTGGAGGTGCGTCGGGTAGTGGCTTAGGAGATGATGAGAACATAGGTGGAGCCCCTGGAGGGGAAGAGGCCGTTGAAGGACCCAAAGTTGGAGCCGGAAGCGTTGGGGCGCAGCCTCCAGCGGATCTATCGAAGATGTAGGCTCGATGATAGATTAGGGTTCTGTTTGGTTCCTTCTTTGTATAAGTTTTTACAGGCCTTGTAAGTATGCCTCTGTGAGCAATATGTATAAAAGGCTTTTCGTCCTTTATCACTTCTCTTCCGCTTTGTTTTTAGTGCTGGCGGCGGTGGCTCTTACGCGTCGGGTTGGAACGCCCTTCTATATGTGCTGGTGACAGTGGCTCTTATGCTATTTCTTTTAGGCATAATTAGTTAACTGTTTTGGATTCAGTCTCCGAATCAGATTTCGACTCGAGCTCATTCGACCCTCATGTTTAGAAATTTAAGGCTGGCCCTTAGGCTCTTACAAGTTGGGTCGGTACGACCTTTAGTGTAGGCTGGCGACGATGGCTCTTACGCCTTGGGTCGATGCCACCTTTTATGTGGGCTGACGACAATGGCTCTTACGCCTTGGGTCGATGCGACCTTTTATGGGGCTGGCGACAATAGCTCTTATGCCTTGGGTCGATGCGACCTTTTATGTGGGCTGGCGACAATGGCTCTTACGTCTTGGGTCAATGCGACCTTTATGTAAGCTTTATTATTCCCTCGATTAGGATTTGTTTGAAAGTGTCTGGCTGACTTTTCGACGTTTTAATAAAAAACCTCGATTGCGAGTAGTTATATTGCGAGTAGTTTAGGAGCTAACATGGTCGAAGCTCTTTTCCTGTGTCGAGGGTAGCCTGTTTAACCGGTTCTTTTCGAAGTAGATACGAAGTGATTGAAGGCCTGTGATTTTGTAGCGACGGTCGGGCGTCCCCGAGTCGCGTTAGTTTGGCTGGTACAACCTTGTGACCGTAGTCATTTGTGTTTGGCCTGAGCCATTTAGTCCCGAGTGAAGTAGTTTCGGCGTCTATATCGAGGGTATTCCTTTTAGGGGTCTTACAAGGTAGATATATAGCCTTAACTTTGAGATCGGGTTTATGCCTTTAGTAAGGTCTTACAAGTTTTACCTGCCTTTGAGGTCTTACAGTTTGGATACTTGGTACAAGTATGGTTCATGCCTTGCTTGAGGTCTAACAGATATCGTTGCAGCCTTATGTAGGTCTTACGAGATCGAGGCTGCCCGCTTGGGGTCTTATGGCCTCGGGTTTTTTGGTAAGTGGCGATTGGCGACAGTCCCTGAGTTATCGAGGGTTTCTCGGCTCGGTGAGCCATTATGATGGAGATGGCGATCGACAATAGTCCCCGAGCTATTGAGGATTTCTCTGCTCGGGAGCTATTATGATGGAGATGGCGATTGACGGTAGTCCCCGAGCTATCGAGGATTTCTCGTCTCGGGAGCCATTGTGATGGAGATGGGGATTAGCGGTAGTCCCCGAGCTATCAAGGATTTGTCGGCTCGGGAGCCATTGTGATGGAGATGGCAATTGACGCCAGTCCCTGAGCTATCGAGGATTTCTCGGCTCGGGCGCTATTGTGCTAGAGATGGCGATTGATGGCAGTCCCCGAGCTATCGAGGATTTCTCAGCTCGGGAGCCATTATGATGGAGATGGCGATTGACGGCAGTCCCCGAGCTATCGAGGATTTCTCGGCTTGGGAGCCATCGTGATCTAGATGTTGCCTTTTTGAGGGTTTATGAGTTAGGATGGCATTGGCCTCCTGGAGCCTAGCTCCTTTCGACGGAGGTCCTCGAGATCAGGTACCATCTCGAGATTTGTAGTGATATTAGTGGCTTCTTGGAGCCTATCTTCTTTTGATGGAGGTCCTCGAGATTGGGTACCATCTCGGGACTCATAGTGATATTAATGGCAAAGTTGCCTCTTAGAGGGGTCATGAGTTAGGAGCTCTGACCCGAGGGTCGTCTTGTTTCGAGTTGTCAACTCCAGTCCCCGCGTATTCGGGGCATTTTTGGCTCTGGAGCCATTTTTTGCAAAAATATCGGGCTTTCTCGAAATGCAGAATGCTTTTGGGAAGTATTCTTCGTTTACTTGGTACAAGTATACATGCCTTTGCTGTTAAGGGCTCAGTTGTTCTATGCGGACACAGTTCGTTCGACCGTTTGACCCAGTATATTATTTTCCCATCGAGACCCCATTTGATGTATCTCGGCTTCTTCGAGTAAGTGACCTTTCGGGGGGATACCCCCCAGTATTCGAGGTTGATTGCAAAAGATGCCTTGAATACTTGCTGAGTCTTCTTTAGGTAGCATATGGATGTTGCCTCGTTAAAAACCTTGCCGGCAAAACCCTTCCAGGGACAAAATCCGGTCGAAAGAAAAGTGTGCAACGCATGCTCAAGGGTGTTTCAGAATTTTCAATTGGACATCCTAGTAGTAGTATCGTTTTAGCATTGATACATTCCAGTTGCTTGGAAGCTGGTCGCCTTCCATGTTTTGTACGACCCTTTGCCGATTACTCCGAGGACGCGGTACGGTCCTACCCAATTATGGCCTAGCTTTCCTTCATTAGGGTTTCGGGTGTTGAGGGTGACTTTCCTTAGGACCAAGTCCTCAAGCTATCAGTAGCGTGTCGGAATCTGGCGCTTGGCTCCCCGACCTCCACTGGTATCAAAGCCTCGGCACCATACACTAGAGAGAAAGGTATTTCCCATGTGCTCGATTTTGGAGTTGTTCGGTATGCCCATTGTACTTCGAGCAATATTCCTCTTCATCTTCCCTTAGCGCTTTCCAACTTCTTTTTTAAGTTTTGGACGATGGTTTTGTTTGTGGACTAGGCCTGGCCGTTTGTGCACGGTTGGTAAGGCGTCAAACAGGATTCTTTTTATTTTGTAATCCTCGAGGAACTGTGTTACTTTGCTTCTGATGAACTGTCTCCCATTATCGCATGTTATCTCGGAAGGAATCCCTAAACGATACATAATATGGTCGCAGATGAAGTCGATGACTTCTTTCTCTCTTATCTTCTCGAAGGCCTGCGCTTCCACCCATTTTGAGAAATAGTCAGTCATAAATAAAATGAATTTAGCTTTACCTGGCGCCGTTGGCAGAGGTCCGACAATGTCCATTCCCCATTTCATGAATGGCCATGGCGATAAGACTGAATGTAGCCGTTCGCCAGGTTGGTGAATCATAGGGGCGAATTTCTGGCATTTGTCACACTTTCGGACGAATTCCTTAATGTCTTTTTCCATATTGTCCCAATAGTAGCCTGCCCTGATTATTTTTCGAATAAAGGAATCGGCACCAGAGTGATTTCTGCAGGTCCCCTCATGGATCTCCCGGAGCACATAATCGGTATCTCCTGGCCCTAAGCATACGGTTAGAGGGCCATCAAAGGTTCTCCTATAAAGAGTTCCACTTTCATCGAGCGAGAAACGGGTTGCTTTGGTACGCAAGTCCCTCGATTCTTTCGGATCCGCGGGTAGTTTCCCATCTTTTAGATAGTCAATATATTTATTTCTCCAGTCCCATGTCAGGCTAGTGGAGTTAATCTCGGTATGACCTTCCTCGACCACTGATTTGGATAGCTGAACAACAGACCCGGGAAGAAGGTCGTCCTCTTCGACGGATGATCCCAGGTTAGCGAGGGCATCAGCTTCGCTGTTCTAATCTCGGGGTATATGGACCAGGGTCCATTCTTTCAAACAGTGTAATGTGATCTGGATTTTGTCAAAGTACCTTTGCATCCTGTCTTCTCGGACCTCAAAGCTCCCATTTACTTGATTTACTACCAGAGGTGAATCGCATTTTGCCTCGACGATCTCAGCTCCCAGGCTTTTGGCCAATTCCAGACCTGCAATCATAGCCTCATACTTGGCTTCGTTGTTAGTCAACCTTCAGTTTTTATTAATTGCCTGATCATACCGCCCGTGGGTGGCTTCAGGACTATACCGAGCCCGGATCCTCTAACATTCGAGGCACCGTCGGTGAACAGGGTCCACACCCCGGAAGATGTGCCCGTTTTTAGTAAGAGTTCCTTTTCCACCTCAAGCACAAGGGAGGGCGAGAAGTCGGCCACGAAGTCCGCCAGAATTTGGGACTTAATGGCCGTCCGGGGTTGATACTCGATATCATATCCCTTGAGTTCGATGGCCCATTTGGCCAATCAACCCGATAATTCGGGCTTGTGCAATATGCTACATAGAAGGTATGTTGTTAAAACGCAAATACGGTGGCACGGAAAATAAGGCTTCAATTTTCGTGATGCGCTTATTAGCGCAAGAGCTAATTTCTCCAGGTGCGGATACCTGGTTTCGGCATCCCCCAGGGTCTGGCTTACATAATAGACAGGGAATTGCGTACCTTGCTCTTCTCGAACCAATACACCACTTACTGCTATCTCAGATACGACCAGGTACAAATACAGTGTTTCATCCTCTTTTGGCGTGTGGAGCAAAGGTGAGCTGGTCAAATATCGCTTCAATTCTTCCAAGGTGTGTTGGCATTCTGGAGTCCACTCGAAGTTGTTTTTCTTTTTGAGTAAAGAGAAGAAATGATGGCCTATTTGATGCTCGAACATTTTATTAACTAGACGTTGGTATGTGGCCCATGCATTTTTCAGCCCGAAGGGCATTACATTGTAGCAGTAAGTACCATACTTCGTGATGAACGAAGTCTTTTCCTTGTCCTCAGGGTTCATCTGAATTTGATTATACCCCGAGTAGGCGTTGAGAAAGGTGAGGGTCTCGTGGCCGGCCGTGGCATCGATCAAGAGGGCGATCTCCCATTTCAATATTTCACCGGCCATGTTGAAGCCTTGGAGGACCCGGGAGACGGGTACGATCTGATCAAGTAACCCGAGCTGTTCTACTACCTTTGACCTGATTACGTTGGCTGAGCTGCCTGGGTCCACGAGCACAAGCTTAATTCGAATGTTATTTAAAAGAAATGAAATTACCAGTGCGTCGTTGTGTGGCTGTGTTAGGGTCCCGAAATCTTCCTCGCTGAACGCGAGGGTGTCTTTGGTCATGCGGTCTCGGATCGGCCCTTCTATTGCAGCGGAAATTTTTATCCGTTTGATCGCGGGTCCTTGGGGAATGTCGGTCACCCCGATGATCATATGAACGGCATGCTGAGGAATTTCTCTCTTGGCCCGTGTCGGATCTTTCCGGGTTTCCTGCTGAATCTCTTGGCGTGTTCCCTTGCTAATGTGAGGACCGTCATTACCGCGTTGGGTGTTGTATGAGGTCGTAAATTCGGGAATTGGTTCCGGTGCATTCTCAGGGTTTCGTGGTGGCACAACAACACCTGGGAGGTCAACACCATTTTCTCCATGGTCTTCGATGTTGATGTTTTTACGTGCGTTTACTGAGTTAGATATTTGACCTGAAATCAAAGATCTTGGGCAAGAAAAAGTGTGAAAGATAACTTGCGTTACGTGGTTAAATTAGCAATAAAATAATCGCTATTATTTTTAGCCCCACGGTGGGCGCCAAACTGTTTACCGTGAAAATGGTAATAACAATTAAATTTGATTATGGGATTCTAAAAATACGTGATCTATTTTTATGCCGGTTGTTAAGCAGTTGATGCTATGTGAAAGACTTAGAAATAAGATTAGAGCTTGAGAGCAAGGTGATAATCGAACCGAATGGATAATAATCGGGGCCTCGAGCTTTCTTATTCGAGGACCTCGGGGTCGAGTCTGAGGCTCGGCTGGGGCTATCGGGGGTAAGTGATAACTAGGGATTTTGACGTGTTTCATGATCCTTCTTGCTTACGCTTTGATTATAAATTCTTACAATATAGTCCCAAAAGGCTCATAAGTTGTGCTTGTTTGCAGGTATGATCAACAAAGTGACAAGATGTCAAAGATTGGCTCAAAAGGAGTGAAACCCGCACAAGTACCAAAGACAAGACAACTCAGGACAAAAAGGCCTAGTGCGGCCGCACTACACTTTGTGCGGTCTGCACTAGGGAGATTCAGAGACCTGGATTTTAAGGCATCAAAGCAGTGCGGCCGCAGTAGATATTGTGCAGCCCGTACTGAAGACACCGCGCCCGCACTACCATTTTATGCGGTCCGTGGAAGCAAACTTCAGAGAGATGTCATCTGCCAAGGTTCAAGCCTGTGCGTCCCGCGGTCGTGTTTGTGCGGACCGCGCTAGATGCCTCCACGGTCGCAGTCCATTCTGTGCGGTCCGCGGAGCCTGGGTTCAGAGAGTTGATTTTTCAGAGTCAAGAGCCTAGTGCGTCCGCACACCATTTTGTGCGGTCCGCACTGACCCCGCATGGGCAATTTTGTCCAGTTTTTCCAGCTTAGTATAAATAGAATATATTCCCATTTTTAGGGTATCAGATATTACAATACTGTAGCTGCACTAGTGAGACGATATTTCTTAGCCATTTTTTGGCATCTTTATGTAGTTTTAATCATTGAAACTTTGTATTTACTTTAGTAATTAATTAATATGTCTTTCTCTTCATCCATTTCTCTGATTTTATCTTCAAGCATGAGTAGCTAGACCCATTAGCTAGGGTTGTGGCTCAACCCTAGTGTGGGTAATTGATGGGTGTTATGATTTAATGTTAGATTGATTATGGGTGTTTGTAATTTGGGTCAATTTTATGGTTTAATTTATTAATTAGTGGTTGCAAACACTAGTTTGTGCTAACTTGACTTGGGCTCTTCTTGAGAAAGAGAGCCTAAGTCTCCAAAATTGACTCAACAAGGAATTGGGATGGACTCAAGGGATTTGATAGTCCCAATTAAATGGTTAAACCTCGAGAGAGTAATTACCCGACTTGAACCCTAGTTGCTTGGGCAAATATACATACCCAATTGGTCTCGAGAGAGTCAATTGGGCAAAACCACTCTTTCTACCGAGAGGTGTAGAGTGGGTAGTATTGAGCAACGGTTATAACATATTTCCCCAATCATGTCAATCGTGCCTTAGATGCAATTACCCGTCAATTAGCCACCTAGGTGAAGGTCACTACCCTAGTGCCTTTTAAACCATTAGATACTACTTGTAGCAATTTACTCTTAGTTTAATTTAGTTGCAATTATAATTTGTAGTTGGTTAAAAGTAGAATTATAAAGAAAACCCCAAAAATTATGAGAAGTGTAATTAAGAACACATACGCGATCCTAAGCTAAATAGATACTCGACTCCAATCCTAGCTCTCTGTGGATTCGATCCCGACCCACAAATCGGGTAAAAGCTATTGCGATCCTCTCTCACTACTTTTTAGTGGTGCGGAGTTGGCAGCGATCACTTTTTGGCGCCGTTGCCGGGGAGCTAACGGTTTTGGCTATTTTAGTTAGTTTTGTGTGTTGTTCTTCTTTCCTTCTTTGTTACTAATTTGTGTGTGTGATTACTACAGGTAGCAAATGGCTTTAAATGCTAATGTCCCTCTTGGAAATGTGCTTGCGGGGGAGGAGGTTGATGAAATTGGAGAGGATGAGGTGCCTCTTGTACCTCCTAGACCACGACGAGGCCGTCAGGCCAATGCTAATGAGAAAGTTCAAGACCCTCCTCCGCACCCTCCAAGTGTGGCTCCCAGAGTATTACCGAACCAAGGATATGCAAGTGCTATTGTCCCACCCAGAATCCAGGCAGGCAATTTCCAGATAACTAATGTGATGTTTACCTTACTTGAGCAGCGTGGGTATTTCACGGGCGCTGCGCATCAAAATGCCTACAAACATCTAAAAGGGTTCGTGGATACATGTTGGGGTAGCAAGCAGATGAATGTGTCGGAAGATGCTCTTAGGTTGAGGCTTTTCCCATTCTCACTTCAGGGGAAACCATTGGATTGGCTAGAGAGACTCCCCAACCATTCCATCACAACTTGGGATGAGTTGGCGGATAAGTTTATTGCTAAATTTTTCTCACCCGGGCACATGGCGGCACTTCGAGATGGGATATTGGCTTTCAAGCAAGAGCCCACGGAACCTTTGCATGTGATTTGCGAGCGGTTTAGAACGATGGTGAAGGAATGCCACAATAATGATATGACGGAGGCGATGATACAACAAACCTTCTATCGGGACATCAATACTACAAATCAATGCATAGTCAATCAATTAGCCGGGGGTAATTTCATGAAGTTACCTTATGACGAAGCTTGTGCGATTCTTGATGAAATGGCGGATACATCCTCCGCATGGCAAAGTAGAGCCAATGTTCCTCAAGGTGACCCTACGGTTATTCATTTGCATAAGGAATTACACGACCATGGGCAAGCTATAGCGGAGTTGACAACTACTATGAACCAATTGGCTAAGGCACAGTTGCAACAAGTCCAAAACCCTCGCCAAGTGAATGCTATGGAAGGTGTTAGTATGCTTACCAACAAGAGAAGGCAAAGAAGGCAACAAAACCAAGAGAATTCTGAGCAATTTGGTGATGATTGTGATGGGTTTCAAAATGATGGCTATGATGAGCAAAATGAAGAGGTACAATATGTTAACAACTATCAAGGCAATAGAGGCAACTCTTCAAACCAACAATGGCGACCTCAAGGAAATTGGGGAAATCAACAACAAGGTGGTGGTAATTGGAACAATAACAACCAAGGTGGTAATTGGGGGAACAACAACCAAGGCAACCAAGGGAATTGGAATGGTAATAACAACAATTGGAACAACAATAGTCAAGGCGGGTGGAACAACAATGGAAACCAAGGCAACCGGGGGCAAGGCTTTCAAATTCCCCCGATGTACCAACAACCGAACAATCCACCACCATTTCAATCTCAAGGATCTAGTTCATCGGGTAATGATATGGGAAGAATAGAAATGATGTTCGAACAAATGATGAAGAAGAACCAAGATTCCGATGCTCAATTGGCTTCCCACAATACCTCTCTCCGGAACTTGGAGGTGCAATTAGGCCAAATCTCTCAATCGTTGAATACTCGCCCTAAGGGTGCTCTACCAAGTGATACGGTAGTGAATCCGAAGGGTGGAAACAATCATGTGATGGTGGTAACGACAAGAAGTGGGAGAGGCGGTGATGTGCATGCTTCGAAAGATAAGCAAGTTGTGGATGATGATGTTGAGTTGCGGGAAAATGATGTACCTTTGATCGTTGAAGATGTGGTTGAGAATGAGGTGAACAATGATGTGAGGATTGACATTAATGAGGCCGAGGTGGAAACTCAAGATGCCGTGAACCCGTCTAGGGAACACTTGATTGACATGCCCGAGCCGGTGGTGCCCAAAGCCAAGGCACCTTTGCCTAGGCCACCTCCACCTTATCCTCAACGGTTAGCAAAGCAAAGGAATGACAACCAATTCAAAAAGTTCATTGACATGATGAAGAGCTTATCCATCAACGTGCCTTTGGTGGAGGCTTTGGAGCAAATGCCTGGTTATGCTAAATTCATGAAAGATTTGGTTACAAAGAAAATATCAATGGACTGTGAAACTATCAAGATGACCCACCAAGTTAGTGCCATAGTACATTCAATGGCCCTAAAATTAGAGGATCCCGGTGCTTTAACTATCCCCTGCACTATTGGTAGTGCAGACTTTACCAAAGCTTTATGTGATCTTGGGGCAAGCATTAATTTAATGCCCTTCTCAGTTTTCAAGACTCTGGGTATTGGGCCACCAAGACCAACTTCCATGAGATTACAGATGGCAGATAGATCAATGAAGCAACCTTTGGGTATAGTTGATGATGTGCTTGTCCGGGTGGACAAATTTATCCTACCAGCGGACTTTGTGATTTTGGATTGTGAAGTGGACTTTGGAGTCCCAATTATTCTAGGGAGACCTTTCCTTGCAATAGGGAAGGCATTGGTTGATGTTGAAGCGGGTGAACTAACTTTCCGAGTGGGGGATAAGAAGGTCATCTTCCATGTTTGCAAATCCATGAAGCAACCCAATAGCACTGAGGTGTGATCATTTTTGGACATTGTCACAGCTGTGATCGTGGATGACACAAGTTCTATGATTAACGTGGAGGATCCCCTTGAGGCTGTGCTATTAAATCTTGATGTTAATGATGATGCAAACAGAGTGGAGTGTGTCAATGCCTTACATGGGATGGGCTCGGATTCCTATGAGCCCAGAAAATTGTCTTTGGATCTTGAAAATCGGAAAACTCCACCAACCAAACCATCAATTGAGGAGCCACCGGTGTTGGAGTTGAAGCCACTACCTCCACACCTTAGGTATGAATTCTTGGGCTCTAATTCAACTTTACTAGTTATTCTTTCATCTAGACTTACTAACATGCAGGTTGAGGCCACTTTGGAGGTGCTTCAAAGGTGACAAAGGGCAATTGGATGGACACTGGCCGATATTCGGGGAATAAGCCCTGCATTTTGCATGCACAAAATTATTTTGGAGGATGATGCAAAGCTTTCCTTGGAAAATCAGAGGAGGCTCAATGAGGCAATGCAAGAGGTGGTGAAGAAAGAAGTGATCAAGTGGCTAGATGCAGGCGTGGTGTATCCAATCTCTGATAGCTCATGGACTTCTCCGGTGCAATGTGTGCCGAAGAAGGGTGGAATAACTATGGTGACAAATGACAACAATGAACTTATTCCCACTCGGACTATTACCGGGTGGAGGGTTTGCATGGACTACCAGAAGCTAAATAAAGTGACCCGCAAGGATCATTTTCTGTTGCCATTCCTTGACCAAATGCTTGATCGCTTGCGGGGCGTGCCTTTTATTGCTTTTTGGATGGATATTCGGGTCATACTCAAATCTTAATTGCTCCGGAGGACCAAGAGAAGACCACATTCACCTGCCCATACGGCACATTTGCTTTCTCTCGGATGTCGTTCGGGTTGTACAATGCTCCGGCAACCTTCCAACGATGCATGATGGCTATTTTCACCGATATGGTGGAAGACATTTTGGAGGTCTTTATGGATGATTTTAGTGTGGTTGGTGATTCATTTGAAGAATGTTTGGGTAATTTGGATAGAGTTTTGGCCCGGTGTGAAGACACCAATCTAGTGCTAAATTGGGAAAAATGCCACTTCATGGTCGAAGAGGGTATAGTGTTGGGTCACAAAATTTCTAAGCATGGGATTGAAGTCGACAAAGCCAAGATTGAGGTGATTTCAAGGCTTCCTTCCCCCACTTCTGTCAAAGGGGTGATGAGTTTTCTTGGGCATGCGGGGTTCTACCGGCGGTTTATCAAGGATTTTTCGAAGGTAGTGAATCCTGTTTGCAAGTTGCTAGAGAAAGATGCTAAGTTTGTGTTTGATGAGAAATGCATGGAGGCCTTTGAACTTCTCAAGCATAAGTTGACCACCACCCCGATCATTACCGCACCCAATTGGAGCTTGCCTTTCGAGCTCATGTGCGATGCAAGTGATGTTGCGGTTGGGGCAGTGTTGGGTCAAAGAGTGAACAAAATGTTTCATCCCGTGTACTATGCAAGCAAGACTATGAATGAAGCTCAAAGGAACTACACGGTGACGGAGAAGGAATTGTTGGCTATTGTGTTCGCCATGGAAAAATTTCGGCCATATCTTATGGGAGCCAAAGTCATAGTGCACCCCGACCATGCCTCCCTTAGGTATTTGATGACAAAGAAAGACTCCAAGGCAAGGTTTACTTCTTCAAGAATTTGATTTGGAGATAGTGATCCGGAAAGGTAGTGAGAACCAAGTGGCAGATCATTTGTCCCGCTTGGAGGAGGAAGGAAGGCCGTGTGATGGCCTAGAGATCAATGATACATTCCCCGATGAGCAACTACTTTCTGTGTCGATGTGTGATATGCCATGGTTTGCAGACATTGCTAATTTCCTAGTGACTGTCATCATCCCGTGTGAGCTCTCTTCTAACCAAAGGAAGAAGCTCAAACGGGATAGTCTGGACTTCTATTGGGACGAGCCATACTTGTTCAAGATTTGCACCGACGGAGTGATCCAGAGGTGCGTACCTGAGGAGGAGCAATTTAGCATCCTAGAGCTTGTCATTCCTCCCCCTATGGTGGCCATCATGGAGGGGTGAGGACGCCTTCGAAAGTTCTAAGTTGTGGTTTTTATTGGCCAACCTTGTTCTAAGATGCAAGTGATCTAGTAAAAAGATGTGATCAATGTCATCGAGCGGGCGGGATTTCCAAGAAAGATGAGATGCCTCTAAACACAATTCTTGAAGTTGATATCTTTGATGTATGGGGTATCGATTTTATGGGCCCTTTTGCAAGCTCGTGTGGAAATACCTACATTCTTGTTGTGGTTGATTATGCCTCAAAATGGGTCGAGGCCGTGGCCTTGCCCAACAATGAAGCTAGGAGTGTGGTGGCATTTCTGAAGAAGAGCATTTTCACAAGGTTTGGTACACCTCGGGCAATTATTAGTGATGGAGGATCGCATTTTTGTAATAGAGCTTTTGATGCCTTGCTTTCCAAGTATGGTGTAAACCACAAAGTCTCTACGCCTTATCATCCTCAAGCAAGTGGATAGGTTGAAGTGTCTAACGGGGAGATCAAGAGCATTTTTTCCAAAACTGTCAATGCCAATAGGACCGATTGGTCTAAAAAGTTAGATGATGCTCTATGCGCTTACCGGACCGCTTACAAGACCCCAATTGGTATGTCACCGTACCGGTTGGTGTTTGGGAAAGCATGTCATCTACCAGTGGAGTTGGAGCATAAGGCCATGTGGGCCTTGAGGAATCTTAATCTTGAGTGGGATGTTGCGGCCAATCTTCGTGTTGAACAACTCAATGAACTTGATGAATTCCGGTTCCATGCCTACTCTAGTTCGTCTTTGTATAAGGACAAGATGAAGTACCTTCATGATAAATATGCTCGTGGAAAGGAGTTCAAAGTTGGTGATTTGGTTCTCTTGTTCAATTCCCGGTTACGTCTGTTTCCAGAAAAGCTTAAATCAAAATGGAGTGGACCGTTTGAACTTGTGTTGGTGACCCCCTTTGGTGCTCTTGATTTGAAAAACAAAAATGGTGAAGTTTTTAGAGTGAATGGGCACCGTGTCAAGCATTATCTTGGAAAAATTGATGATAGCCACGTGGTGGCACTTATCCATTTCAAATGATGTGATGGTAACCTGCGTCGTGCCGCGATGTTAAATCAGGCGCTTCTTGAGAGGCAACCCATATGTTTTTCTTTTTGTTTTCTTTGATTTCTTTATAGTGTAGGATGGATTTTTGAGCTAACTGGTTGTGAGATGTTACAGGATTGAGTTGATGCAGTGCAAAATATAATTGAAAAATTGCACAGGTCTCTGAAGTTTCCAGTGCGGCCGCACTACCATTTTGTGCGGTCCTCACTAGTCAAGGGGTTAAAAATGCTCTCTGAAGTTTGCCACCGCGGCCGCAGTCCATTTTGCGCGGTCCGCGGTGGTCCTCTACGGCCGTAGTCCATTTTGTGCGGACCGTAGAGGGTTGCCTTCTCAAACTTGTACATAATAGCCCAGTGCGGACCGCAGTCCATGTTGTGCGGTCCGCACTAGTAGGTGAGAATGGGCCCCAGGACTTTTTCTATAAATAGTTTCTGACGGCCTCCTTTTAGCCTTTTCGAACCCTTCACTCTCAGACCTAACAAAACACTATTCATCACGCCTTTGCTTGTAATTAATTGATTGGAACTTCTTGCTTCACTTCATCTCATTATCTGGTACCATAATCTTCCCGTACTTGTTTAATTTTGTTAATTTTTGTTTTTCTTAGCTTTTAGGTCTTCTTCCTCCCCCCTATTGTCTTAAATTTCCATGATAAATTAGTTTGAATTTTAATTCATGTGGACTTAGTGAGTATAATGGACTGGGTAAACATTTAGGGACATAAATTAGGGACCAAATTGACCTTAATTGAAAAATCTGATGAACCCTAATTTAGTGCCAAAACTAGGCACCCTGTGCGGACTGCGGTCAATTCTGTGCGGTCCGTGGTGTCCCAATGCGGTCCGCGATACCATTTTGTGCGGACCGCGATGGTGAAATCTGAAATTCTGAACTTTGGACAGTGCGGCCGCGGTACATTTTGTGCGGTCCGCACTGCCTAGATACAGAGAGTGGCTAGTCTGACTCCACCTCTGTGCGGACCGCGGTTGTTTTTGTGCGCTCCGCGGTGGTCCCTGTGCGGCCGCACTACCATTTTGTGCGGTTCGCACTGGGCAATTTCTGCAACTGTCTGCAACACTGTGACTATGTTCTGCAATTTGTTCTGCTGCAATAACTTGAACTGCCTTGATTGATACTAACAAATACATTGAATGATGTTTGCAGACAATGGTGAGACAACAAGGAAAAGGCTCAAAACAACCGGGCAAAGGAGAACCCTCCCGGGGAGGGAAGAAGAAGATGATAAAACTCACTCCCTAAGCTCTGGAAAACATAAAAAAGACCAGAAAAATAATCAAAGCTGCAGACAGAGCTGCTTCCCATTCCTCGGGGAGTGAGTATCAACCATCCAGAGAAATTTCTTCAGACTCCGTGGCAGAATATGTTGAAGACTGGCCGGAGAGATTCAGGCTAAGAGATACCCCTCCACCATCACCCACTGCCCAAGCACCAGAACATGTTCCTACTGAGTCGTCTGAGGGCTCAGCAGCCGGCAGTGGTGAATACTCCACCTCCCCCACAGCTTCATTATCCAGGGAGAGTGCAGATGGAGGTGAGGAAGAGATACAAGGGGATGAAGAGATAGCTGAGGGTGGTGAGCCTCAGGTGGGAGGCATTGCCAGATCTAGAAAGCCGGAGGTTTGGCGAGATAGGTTCATGAGTGAGGTAGCGTACCACAAATTTAGGAAGTGGTGGCCAGTGAGAAAATTAATACCGGCGCGGAGTTTCATTGACAGAGATCTATTACCCCACAACCCTGATGTGCAAAGACAATTTAGGACTAGAGTGGGCTGGGAATGTTTTACGGAGAAGTGTGTAGATGCTAACGAACACATGGTTAAGGAATTTTACTGCAATGTATCCCACATCAAAAAGGGCTCCAAAGTGACCAAGGTTCGTAATAAGACACTGTTGTTTGATAGGAAATACCTCAACGAATACTTGGGCTTTAACGAGGAGGATGAAACTTTGCACATGGTGAAGTTGGAGATGGGCGAGGAGGTCCGTCCATGGTTAGCTCAGTACCTGGCAATCCCAGGTACCGTTCCTGAGTGGTTGACTGCTGGGGTCAAAATATTGCGGAGAACCTTAAACTTTGAGGCGAGGGGTTGGGAGACGTTTGTTTGAAGCCGGTTGGATCCTACTACACATGACCAGACCCTTCCACTCCACCGAGCTGTATTGGTTGCTTCGATTATGGCAGGATACCCCATAAATGTGGGGAATGTGATGTCCTTCATTATCTCGTTAGTGGGAGCAGAGCATGACCGGAACTACCCTTTCCCTAGTACCCTCACTATGTACTTTCGGGATTTGGAGGTGGACAAGAAGCCCTACGACGTCAAGGTCAAGGCGACAACCCCATTCTCCTGGTATAGCTTGAAGGGGAATGACAACCCCAAGGAAAAGAACTACAAAGCCCCTGCTTCTGCCCCAACTGGACAGTCTGAAGAGCCAATTGTGGTAGAGGTCCCTGCTGAGCCTACCCCCACTACTGCTGACATGCCTCCCAAACTTTCCAGATCTGCAGGCCCGGAGATCCCATCTACCCGCGCCCATCCCATCACTGCCCACCGACTAAGCCAGGCTCTTGCCAGTATCAACAACTGGATGTCCACAACGTCATCCAAGTTGTCTATCTTGATGACCACTGTAGAGGCTCAGTCCGCTCCCCCAGTCCGACAGGTACCCCAGTCGATCGAGGATCCGCTCAAAGAGATACTTGAGAACCAGAAGAAGATCCTCGCCACTCAGGCTGCGCTCTCAAAGGCAGTAGATTCACATAGCAAGGTTCTCAAGCAGCTTGCTAAGGAGCATAGGAAGTTGCGGAAGACACGAGCCTCCAAGGAGTCCTTCAAGGAGCTGCGGGCAGATGTTGATAGATTGAAGGCAGACCAGCTGCCTTTGGACCTATTGCTTGATGATCCAGTCCCAGCAGCTCATCCACAGTTGGAGCAGACCCAGAGGCCTCCGAAGAGGAGGAGGATGATCCCTAGAGCAGATGATGCTATCATCCAGTTGGCAGACCCACCGGAGACCACCTCCAGTCAGCCACAGGATGTACCAGTTCCACAGCCTGTCGAGGTCTAGGCCCAGGTCTCAGTAGCAGCAGAGCAGACCACCGGGAACCAGTCTGAGGTTCCTGAGCACACAAACCTATGGACCACCCATGATCCTATGCAGACAGACACGACTTAGGGAGTTTTCTATATCCTTTTTCTATATTATTGGTGCTTATTTATACTAGTTGGCATTGGGGACAATGCCAGCTCTTATTTAAGGGGGTGAGCCCTACATTTTTGTGGATGACTGTATATATTGATATTTTTATGCTTTCTTGACTTTTCACATTTGGTCTGTATATAATTTGATATTATCGCACTTTTATTTCACATTTGGTCTATATATAAAGTTACATCATATTGTATATATCCATCCCCCGTTGTATATTCAAGTCCCCTCTTGTATATATTTATTCTATTTTCCGCAAAAATTTTGGTTTTTAGCTTCTTAGCTTCTTATTTGTGATTCGTAGTTTTTTTTCTTTTCGGAGTTTTCAATAAACCTTTGGTTTAATTAATGCCACGGTTCTTTCCAAAGGTGGAATGTTGTGTGAACCGGGTGGCTCTTCCCAATGATAGATGGCGTGACAACCTTCTTAAGGGTTTGAGTCCGTTTTTCTTTTTGTTTTTAGTAGTTTGTAGTTAAGGGTACCTCAAGCAAAGCTTCACTTGGGCCTAGCACATTTGCCTTTGATCTTATGGTCAAAAACAAATTGTTGTGTTTAGGATGGTGAAAGTCGTGACCTTGAGTCTCTTGTGTTGACCGATAATCATCAAGTGGTTTTTCGGGACCATTGTGTGCTCAAATCGTATCTAAGGTCGTTGTGGGACCCCGACTCTATATCTTTAGCAATCCCCTAGCTTGTGTGGTGAGTAATTGAATTGCGAGTCCAAGTCCCGAGCCACTGGTCTAGAACTTGCCTTGAATGTTTGTTGAGGTGAAATCCTAAGTGAATTTTGACTTGAGGCGTGATTATAGGCTTTCCTTGATCCAAATGATAGATTGAACAATTCCATAGCCTACCAATGATAAGATCCCTAGTCAACCCTTTTGAGCGTTATACCTTTTTCTTTCAAGAACCATGATACAAGCCTTTACCCGTTCTAAAAGATACCCTCTCTTGGCACCCAAATCTTTCCTTTAGCAGATGACAAAAGTATAAGTTTGGGGGGAGAGACGAGGATTGCAACAAAGTGGTAAAAAGGCACAAAAGTGAATAAAAGGAAAGATAATGAAAAAGAAAGAAAAGCAAAAAGGCAAAGAGAAAGTTCAATGTGAAAAAGAATAAAAAGGGATCCAAAGAAAAGCAAAGTATGAAAGGTGTGGAAAGTTGAAAAAGGAGAAAAAGTTTGAAATGCACAAGACAGTGTGTCTCTCTAACCCCTTAGAATGAAGTGAAATGACTTAAAGAGTCAAGTGAATTGTGCCAAATGAATCAAAAGAAGTGCTTAAGGGAAGATGGAACCCACTTAAACAAAAACTTGTCCTACCCTAAACCAAAAGCCTT